>NC_083454.1:3121601-3274970 GCF_020745735.1 Hemiscyllium ocellatum
CTTCGTTTTCCAGCAACACATTTTCAACTACATCCAACTGCATTGATCTGTAACCCAGGAGCAGTTACCCTCCCAGCATGTAGGACTGTGTACCCCACTCCAGTGCATTTATCTGTAAACCAGGAGCAGTTATCCTCCCACCATGTAGAGCTGTGAGTACCACCCCAGTACATTGCTCAGTAACCCTGTGTTAGATCCTGCCCAGTGTGGGTGAAACTTGCAGCTGTGGGTGTGAACATCACTGCCAGACAGAGATGGAAGAGGAATCAGTTTAAATATCACCACATGGGAGGGGTTTGGGGTATAGTCAGAGAGAGGGAGACTGAGAGACAGTGTCATGGAAGGATGTGTTCCCAGGTTTCAGAATGCTGCAATGTAGACACTTCGACAGCATCCTGTAACATGAGCCAGTCTTCCCAGGAAAGATGGGAAAAAGGGATTTTGGTGTGAGGCCAGATGAGCAATTGTTTTGCATCTTTGTAACTGGAATTAGTTTCAACAGAATCTACTATGACTCATTGGGCAGATTTTAACAATAATTTGTTTTGGTTTGTTCTTCCTTGAGTGTGACAGGGGATCGTCCGCACGAGGCTGAACTATTTCCTGGTGCTATCACTTCGAACTCACTCATTAACAACCCACCCCACCCATGGTGTCCCTCTTATTCAATACCAGCCCGATTCTCCCACCCATCATGACTGGAGGTGCTCACCATCGCCCGGATGTCCCTGGATATTCCGTGATCCCTGGCACTGGTGAGATCTTTAAAAGGGCAATGTGCACACGGTTGAGCTTTCTCCGTTTGGAGCTGCCCTGCACAGTTTACCCGAGCATGGCAGATAAGGGGCAATTACACCACAGTTTGTCGACAGGTGCACGGAGCTCCTGTTGGATGGGCTAGTACTGAGGGGGATCATTCTCTTCCAGAGAAGGCCAAACTACCAGACCCACAGAGCATGGTCTGAGCTCCCCACCCAGCTCAGTGCAGTATCTGCGGTCTGAAGAAATGTCCAGCAATACCAAGCAAGCATCAATAACCTTCCCCGCTCTGTCAGGATAAGGGTCACCATATACTCTCTGCTCCCTCACACTCACTGTATATCTGTTATAGCACCTACCCCCGAACAAGGCTCATGCTCCACAACTCTGACTACTTCATGCATCACCTTCTCTCTCTCTCTCTCTGTCTCCCCCTCTCTCTCTCGCTCACGCCACTTTACCCCCCCCCCCCCCACACACACACTAATGACACTGCATGGATACAGCACTGTGGACTGATTCCCTCCGGACCCCTCACCATGTCCCCGTCTCCTACACCTACACCAGCACTAACAGCAGGGACACCCACCCCCACCCTCTCTCCCTCCCCCCTTTCTCCCATTCCAGGAGAAACAACCTGGAATAGGGCAGAAATGGCCAAACCGGGTGGTGGAGTGCCCGATATCCATTCCCTCACACCCCCCTCCCCCAGCCATGTGTGAAGGACCTGGTACTAGCCGGAGAGGACAGGGACACCTCGTGTGGAGATTCTGAAATATCCATGTTCCACCGACCGAGTAAGGAGCAATGTTCAGTGAAGGGCAATTCTCACTTTAAACAAACTGGCAGCTCCGTTTCTCCCTGATACAACTTAGAAGCCATCGTCCTGATGCAAGCGGGCATCAGAGCCACCTCGCATTTACCACGGGACTATGCCTACATCGGTAAAACTATAGGAATAAATTTTGTGTTTTAAACGGCAGCCGCAGCCTTAAACCCAGAGAACTCAGCAGCTGCCGGTCCGCCCACGTGACCGGGAGATCGGAGCCAGAGGACAGATCAAATCCACACTAGGCCAGACACTAACCATGACTCATAGACCGAAACTCCGGAGCTAATTAATATGGAAACCCATCTCCTCATCAAATCAAGAGACTGACTGAAACACACCCATATTCATCAATACAGAACCATCCTGACACAAAGGACAGGCATCCACCAGACAGGAACAAACAAACTAATACACACCAGCACCCCAAGGGAACAAAGAGGGGTGCTAGCCTCCAGCCCTCAGAGAGAGAGACAAGCAGATAGTGCTCGGACGCGTTTACATAATCCAATGAGCACCCTATTGTGTGTACACTGCATCTCTCCTGGGACGGCAGGAAACCCACCATTTGCACCTACTCCAGCGGTGATGGGGAACTATCATCCCATTCATACTCAAAATCCTCACATCCTGACAAAGAAAGGTATATAATGTGTAGCAGCCCGCGGGAATAGCAGAACAGCCGTGATTCGGACCTCGGTTGGTCTCCGCCGGTGTTACTGTATCAATAAACGTTACCGATTGTTGAACCGCACTCTGGGCTCGGACTGATATCATTTCATCCGCGCTAACACTGATGTCATCTCCCTTTTGTGTCGAGCTGGTACAAATAGAGTCCCCGCGGTCTCGGTGGGCAAGAGGGTGATCTCACAACACATCGTCTCCCCCACCTCCCAGGAAGGGAGCACGGAGGCTTCCTTCTACACCTCCCCCTGTAAACAGTTCAGAAACTGAAACTAATCTGTGATAGTTACTGCTCTCCCCACTTATCATGACATCTTCAATAACCTGTGCTTATATACATCCAGGGCCCTCTGCTCCTGCAGCCCCTTTATAATGGCACCGCCTGTTTTATAATATCTTTCAATGTCCTTCCTACCAAAGTGCATCACCTCACACAGCTCTGCATTGATCCCCATCTGCCTTACAGATAAACACTACACCAATGTGTGATTGTCCTGTTAGAGTTCCACATTGCCCTCCATAGACTTCAGAGTTCTTCCAGGTTTGGTGCCATCTACAAACATGGAGATTGTCATCGTATCACGGTCCCCATGAACCAACTGAAATCATGCTCACACTCACGAGTGTGGGCAAGTGAAATACTGATATATTCCCACGGAGTGAGTCGAATAATGACTTGCTGTCAGTGAAGCAACAAAATTCGTGATAAAAACCAGACAGTGTGAATGAAATATTGACAAACCATAGAGCAAAAGAAATCCGGATTGGTTCCAAGTGTTTGTATTGACATCAGGGTATTAATGTAATAATGTTGAAAATGTGTACTGTACCTTTAAGAGAGAGGGAAAGCTGTTCTGAACTGAGAGCTTTCAAGCACCTGTATATATGACAGGATGGCAGACCCAGAGTGTCAAGGACAAATGAAACTATGTCACATTTGGCTGTGAAATAGATCCCTGAGATGGTTGCGAATTTTACCATCAGTTTAAATTGTACCCCAGGAGACTAAAACCAAATCAAGTTTGAATTTATTGGTTTTCGAAAATTGAACAAATGAGATGATCCGACATCGTGGATATTAAAAATGCAGACAGAGTAAATGTCATCAACACAGATCCAAGAGATTAGGAAACACTGTCTATCAAAGGTACCTTCTCATATGAAATATATATGCTGCAAAAAGGCAGACGATGACCATGGGAGATCTATAGCTGCAAGAAGACAAACAAACAACAGCTGCTGTGTGATTTTGAAATTAAATTAGTGCAATTTTGATAAGTGTCTTACGGAAAGAGTATATTGTTATAGAGTTGGAGTGGGGTAATAAGCAGTTAAGAGAAAGGGGGTCCCAGAATTCAGAATGCTTGATGTAAAAGAAATTGATGCTGTTATTTAAACAGTGGAATTTGGGAGTTCTCTGTCACTCATATTTTAACAGTTTACGGAGTGAATTGAGTATTTCTTTATGTTTAGTTTAAATTACCAGATGAGCTCAATGCCGTGTCCTAACAATTCCCTTGTGTGTGTACCTGTGTGTCTCTGTGTGGGGCAGGTCTGGCAGTCTCTGTGGTGTCTAAACTGATTCAATGCCACCCTCTGCTGGCCTCCACACGCCACTGCACTGGCATTGGCAGAGGGTGAAAACCAACAGGGATACATTCAGAGAGGGGGAGGGAAAGGGCAGCTGTTCACAGCACCATCCAAAAGGATGTCTTATCCATGTACTGATCTAAATATCCTTTGAACATTGTAACTGTCCCTGTTTTCACCACTTCCTCTGGAAATTCATTCCACATACAAGCCAGCTTCTGCCTAAAATAATTACCTCTCATGACTTTTGTCAATCTTTTTCCTCGCACCTTAAAATATTCCTCATTTGTGAATCCCCACCTGGAGGGAAAAGACATCAGCCCTTCAGCTTATGTACCCTTCATGATTTTATTAACATTTGTGACATTACCCCTTGATCTCATACTCTCCAGTGAAAAGACCCCAGCCAATCCAGCCTCTCCCTATCGCTCAATCCCTACATTCCCAGCCTAATCCAGGTTAATGTCTGCTCAGTCCTCTCCAACTTGATAATATCAAGGTCAGTAATATCAAAGTGAATACTCAAGATATTTTCTAAGGGTAGTGGAGACAAAAACTAGACGGTACAGTTTTCAGATGAGAGGGGGAACATTTAAAAGTGACCTAAGGGCAGCTTTTTCACCCAGAGGGTGGTGTGCCCATGGAGTGAGCGGGCAGGATGTCCAGACTGGACAGAGTATTCCAGAAGAGGTCTCACCAATGTCCTGTACAACCTCAACATGACGTCCCAATTCCCATACTCAAAGGTCTGACCATTGAAGACAAGTGTGCTGAACACCTCCTTAACCACACTATCTGTATTTTAAATTTAAATAAATTAAACCTGATGGCCTCGGTCTCTGTTCTGCAACCTGCCAAAGGCCCTGCTTTTAATTGCATAGGTCCTGTTCTTGTTTGATTTACCAAACCCAATACCTCGCATTAATCCAAACTAAACTCTATCTGCCACCCCTCAGCCCAGTGTGTGATATTACAGCCACCTCCCCCTCCCCCTTCAATTTTAAAATGCCTATTCCCCTCTCCAGGATACCTGCACACTCCGGCCTTCATTTTCACAAAGACCCTGAGCTTGGTTTGCCTTGTGTGGTTAGGGAGATGAGGGACAGATTGCAGACACAGTCAGTGGGGAGGGGGGGTGGGCGGGGAGAGGGTGGACAGTAATCAGGGGCCTGGTATCATTTCATGGTTTTAGGAAGAGGGCAGTCGCACGGGATTGTTGGGTAAGAGTGATCAGTGTTTTGGGGTCAGACATTAAGCTCTTCCTTCGTCCCTGGTGATCAGTAATAAATATCTATGTGAGAACCTTCATTGGGCAGAGTGTGACTGTAGGATTTCTTTCCTTAATATTGCAGTCTACAGATAATAGCGATTAAAGGTGTTCATAGTTAATTTTGATAGTATAGCACGTACACTCAATATCCTACAGTTGAGAAAAATATCTTACATTTGTTTAACAATACAAAGTGTTGTTTAGTTGTTCAGTAATGGGAACCTGGTTACAATAAATCCACACCAAGCTGAAAGCTGACACTTAAAATATGACACAAAATCTGGGTATGGTAATTGTAGTGGTTAGTGTCCCTGTTTCTGAGCCAGAGGTTTGGATTTGATTCCAATTCATGAACTTGTGTGGTAGTGCTCCTAACTCTGGACTAGAAGGCCTGGATTCAATTCCTGCCTGTTGCAGGAGTATGTCACAGAATGTCAGAACAGGCTGATGAACAAACACACAGGAGAATAATGTTACAGCTTTATGGGTATTGTTGAGTGGTGCTAGTGACCCTACCTCCGGGCACAAAGGTCTAGGTATAAAGCCCACAGAAGTGTCTCATGATACAAATGGACAAACTGATGAAAATGGACTTAGAATTGTTACATGATTGAGAAGGAAGAGGTGTCAGTATGGCATTTCAGAATTTAGGCCCAGGATGACTGAAAGTACAGCCATTCCTGTTGATTGGAGTCACATTTCACAGCAGTAAAGGTTTATAAATTCAGAATGGTCATGGATAAGGTGAGCAGTCAGGATTTTTCCCCTGGTTAGGGGCGTCAAAAACGAGAGGGCATTGGTTGAAAGCGAGAGGGGAAAGGTTTTGATGAGGCCTAAAGGGCTCCTTTACACACAGAGGGTGGTGTGCGTATGGGATGAGCTGCCAGAGGAAGTGGTGGAGACTGGTACAAATACAGCATGCAAAAGGCATCTGGATGCTGACAGACCTGCCGAGCTTTTCCAGCAATTTCTGTATTTCTTCTAAAAATGCATTCATTTTCACACAGGGCATTATGAATAAATTAAGCATTTTATTTTTTTAATGACACCTGGCCATGTAAACATACTTCAAATCAGTCGAGACCATTTTCTGCTGAGGGTATGGCTCTGTGTATGACAGCAGCAATGATACACCGACATGGAACAGGGAATGCAATGGAGTTATAGTTTGGACAATGTACAAGGAGACCTCACATGGTCCACTTTGGGAGAGCATGACATTACTGTGTGATTCAGCTCAGAGAGGGAGACAATGTCATCTGCCCGAGAAGGAATGGCCTATTGCACTCTCTCTCCTTCATTGTTCCTCATCACAGCAATGTGTGCAAGCTAAAAAAAATCTCTACAGTCATCGTTACCATTCTTATTTTGATAGAATCCCTGCAGTGTTGAAACAGGCCCTTCGGCAAACAAGTCCATACTAATCTTCCCAACCCATTTCCCTTATATTTGCCCCTGACCTAACCTAGATATCCCTGAACACTACAGACAATTTAGCATGACCACTCCTCCGAACCTACACAGTTTGAGCTGTGGGAGGAAACGGGATCACCCATGAGAAGCATACACAGAAATGTGGAGAATCAATGTCAGTCACCAAAGGATGGAATCGAACCCAAGTCCCTGGTGCTATGAGGCAGCAGTGCTAATCACAGTGCTACACTTTGGGTGATCCCTGACCGGAATTCAGTGCAATCTCCTCATTGCCTAAAGCAAAGAGAATTAAGCCAAATCCAACTCTCCCAGGATGAAATCCCATTGCTAGCAGCTGTGTGAGTACAATATCTTCAGAAACAGAATAACGTTTTGGACAATCTCACAATTTTTCCTTTTGTCATGAGTTCTAATAATATCTGGACAAAGTTCTTTCAAGTTAAAGTTGTAGAGATTGTGTGTGTGTGTGTGTCAGTGTTTTTACAGAGGGAAATATTGATTATATATTTGCAATAACCAAACAGTTTGCCATTCATCTTTCCGTCATAGTTTGAGTAACATTGCTTTGGATCGTAAACGTGGTGTTTTAGCAGATTAAAGAAAACAGGGTAAAAAATTAGGTCTGCAGATGGTGGAGATCAGAGCTGAAAATGTGTTGCTGGTTAAAGCACAGCAGGTTAGGCAGCATATTCCTTGGATTAAATAAACCAGCCTGACTTGTTCATTAAACTGACCCTGACCCAGTCTGAGACCGATAACATCGGCCATATCACAAACCTGGTTACATTTAATATTTGTTGTGAGGAATGGAGGGATGGGACTAGAAAAGAAAACAGTGACCCAAAAAGCCGGGGAACAATAGACCAGTGACCCTAATGTCAGTGGTGGGTAAGTTGTTGGAGGGAATTCTGAGGGATACGATTTACATACATTTGGGAAGGCAAGGTCTGATCAGAGTAGACAACGTGGCTTTCTGCATGGGAAAACATGTCTTATTAATTTGGTTAAATTTTTTGAAGAGGAGGTAAAGAAGATTGATGAAGGCAGTTTGGTAGACCTTGTCTATATGGAATTCAGCAAGGTGTTCATTTAAACAACAAAGAACAAAGAGAATTTACAGCCCAGGAACAGGCCCTTCGCCTTCCAAACCTGAGCCGATCCAAATGTACAGTCTAAATCTGTCGGTCAATTCCTAAGCATCTGTATCCATCTGCTCCCCACCTACTCATGCATCTGTCCAGACGCATCTTAAATGAATCTACCATGCCTGCCTCTACCACCTCTGCTGGCAATGTGTTCCAAACACTTACCACCCTCTGTGTGAAGCACTTACCGCGTGTATCCCCCTCAAACATTCCACATCTCACTTTGAAAGCACAACCTTCCGTTATTGGATCCTTCAGCCTAGGAAAAAACTTGTCTCTGTCCACCCTGTCTATACCCTTCATGAGTCTGTAAATCTCAATCAAGTCCCCCGTCAATCTCCATTTTTCTAATGAAAATAAACCTAACATACTCGGTCTCTTTTCATAGCTAGTATTTCATTCTGATTGGTAGACAGATGAGTAAGTTTCAGTCACATGGGATACAGAGGAAGTTAGTCACAATTGGCTTGAAGGAAGAGGGGTATTTTTCAGACTGGAGGCTTGTGAGTAGCAGTGTGCTGTAAGAATCAGTACTGAGTTCACTGCATTTCATCATTTATGTAAAGGATTTGGATGTCAATATGGGGGCCATAGTTAGTAAGTTTACAGATGACATCAGAAAGGTGATGTCGTAGATTATCTCATAGTACAATGAGACCACAATTAGATGGGACAAAGGGGCAAGGAGTAACAGATGAAGTGTAATTTAGATAAATATGAGGTTTTGCATTTTGGGAAGGTGAATCAGGGCAGGAATTATACACTTAATGGTAAGGTCCTGGGGATTGTTGTGTAACAAAGGGACCTAGGGCTGTAGGTGCATTGTTCCTTGAAAGTGGAGTCGCAGGTAGATAGAGTGGTGCAGAACACATTTGGCACATTTGCCTTAATTAGTCAGAGCATTGAGTATAGGAGTTGGGTTGGCATGTTGCATCTGTACAGGATGTTGGTGAGGCCACCTTTAAGAATATTGCGTACAACTCTGTTTTCTGTAGAAATGACTTACACAGATGTCCCAGGACTGAAGGTTTGAGCTTTAGGGAGAGGTTGATTAGGTTGAGGTGTTTCCCCCGGAGTGTCAGAGGTTGAGGAGTCACATTATAGAGGACTATAAAACCAGCAGGGGCATTGTTATTCTGAACAGCCATGCTCTGCTCCCCAGGATAGGGGAGTACAGAACAAGAGGCTGAAGATGGAAGGGCGAATGATTTAGAAGGGATCTGAAGATAAATTTGGCACACAGAGTATGGTGTGTGTACAGAAAGTGCTGTTAGAGGAAGTGCTGAGGGCGGTTACATTAGCACATTTAAAAAGTATTTGAAAGAGGAGGGATATTGGCCAAATACTGGCAAATGGGACTAAATCAGATTAGCTATCTGATCGGAGTGAACAGATCGACTAACGGGTCTGTTTCCATTTTGCATGACTCTTTGATTCTGTAAGAGGGATGATGAAGAGAGGGATGATGAATAATTCTGAATGGACCTTTCAAGTGGGAATCCTCTTCACTGGAAGTTTATCGTGCCTCTATGTTCACATTGATTGAATGCTGCATTACTAAATATTTGACAGAGAAGTGAGTCATGGATAATGGGATACAGACAGGAAAGTGCTGCTGAGACCCCAACCTGCTCAGCCATAATTTTAGTGTCTGGTGGAGAAGGCTCAAAGAATCTAATGACCCACTCCTGCTACTCAGTCCCATGTTTCTGTATTCCATTCAGCCCCTCATACCTGATAGACAGGAACAGTTGGAAGCTACTTACTGCTATAACCTGGTGCACAGAAACAGAGGAGACAATTCGGCCCTTCAAGACTGTCCCACACGTTTTGAGGTGATTTGAGAAATGTAATTGTAAAATCCAGGCTGGGTATGAAAGAGGACCCTCATCTCTCTTTACAGAACTTCCCCTCTCTGCAACTTGTGCTCCATTTATTGGTTATATTGTAGACCAAAATTCACTGAATACAGCCCACATACCTCACCCAAAGATGGCTCACAAAATCCTCTGGTCTCCCTGATGGCAACATTCAATAACAGAACTTTCATGAAAATAACACCCACTAACTTTCCAATAACAGAATGTGAGAACATCAGAAACAGGGGCAGGTCGTTCACTCCCCAAGCCTGCCTTGCCCTTCACTAAGATCGTGGCTGATCTGCGCTCGGTCTGAAATCCTCTTTAATGCTCAATTCCTCATCGCCCTCACCTCTCTGACAGGTCAGTATCCATCTTCCTCCTCTTCAGATAATTTCTGTCATCGAGCTCCCCCAACACGCTTGAGAAGAGAAATCCTGGCATTCAATCCCACCTATTTGAAGAAACCATTTGCTGCCCCTATATCATGGCTTATTGATATGGACAAAAGAGGTTGACTCAAGGGTTCAGCTAAAAATGACTGGCCCTGATATCAAGGCAGTGGTTGACTTCTGTTGACATCAAGGAGCTTAACAAAACTGAACTTAATGGGAATCAGAGTAAACTCTCCAGTGTTTGGAGTCTAACATGGCACAAAGGAAGATGTTCGTCATCTCAGTCCTGGGTCACCTCTGTGGGAGATCCTCAGGGTAGCTTCCTCTTCACAAACATCTTCAGCTGCTTCATCAATGTCTCCCCGCCCCCAACCTCCCCACCATAAGATCAGAAGTGGGGAGAGTCACTGAGGATTCCACAATGTTCAGAATAATTTGTCCCCCGTCAGCTCCTGAACTGGACTGTGCCCATGTGCAGCAAGACCCGGACACCATTCAGGCTTGTGCTGTTAAAGTGTCCTTGACACTCATGTAACAGCACTGCCTGACACTGCACATTGCCACAGTAAAACACGAGTTCATTCAGTACCTCACGCTGGTTTCACAGGAATATGAGGAAGTCATTCAGCCCATTAACACCTTTGGAGAAGAACAGGGTCAGCCCATTCAGTGCCTCCAGCCTATTACTCAGGAAGAGAAGGAGTCTCGTGTGATGGGCCACACCAGAGCCCATTGAAAATATTTGAAGGCAGTAACCTAGACTCTAAAGTTTTCTTATTTTAAAGGAAATGTAAAGTGTCTGTTCCAGATGCAATGTGACAGGTCAAACTACTCGGTGTGAAGCAAAACACCATCGACTTAAACACGAAAGAGAAAATGAAACCAAAGAAAGGAGAATTTAGAATAATGTAATTCTATTGGCCAAGTTAACAGAATAATGGTTCTAGGAACTATTACTAATGAACTGTTCCAATATACGAAGCTCCCATAAACACAGCACTTGGCGTAAAGGAATATTCAGACACAAATTGCCACAAACATTTCTCCAATCCAGGAATTAAAAACAGCATCATGAGAAAATTCAAAGAGTGTAGCAGCCAGGAGATAGTCACTGAAGCTTCCAACTCTGTGGAGACCCCAATAGTTTCTGATGTTACTGAGAAACCAAAACCCAGAGATCCTAATGTGTGAGAGCTGGCCACAGCCATTCAGGCTGCATTAAAATAAACCCAAGGCCTCCCTCGCAGTTTACTCAAGTGGTCTTAACTAGCCAGCTTGGTAACAGTCATTCAATCTCTCTCTTAAAAGAAGCCATGACAAAATAACCTCTTAAAGCTGCAGCATCTTAACACTAGTCAGCACATCGAGCTGTCTAACAGGAACCAGGGGTAACCCAATCAGGCCCTTGGCCCTGTCCAATCGGATGAGGAAGAAGCCATTCAGTCCCTGGAGTCACTTACACAGCAACAGAATAAGGTCATTCATCCCCTTGAGTCACTTAAACAGGAACAGGAGGAGGAGATTCAGCCCCTTGAGCCACTTATAGGAACAGAGGAAGGCCATTCCCCTTACAATGTACTTACACAGGGACAAAATGTGGTAATGCTGATTCCTGATGACTGGCTTATTCCCGAAACGTCAATTTTCCTGCTTCTCGGATGCTGCCTGACCTGTTGCGCTTTTCCAGCAAACCACTCTCTACTCTGATCTCTGGCATTGGCAGTCCTAATTGTATCCTAATAGATGCTGTGACATGATGAACAAGTGGAGCAGATGCTGCTCCACCTTGTTCCTCGTGGCTCCATTGCTCATGATACACACGTGGGACTTTAATGTGATTTTCTAGTGGTGACGAGAGAAGACATATGTCTTGTGTGAAGTCTCAACAAGGCATATTCCATCTCCGAGAAGACTGATTGGCCTTCTCTATGTAAGGCAGAAGATGGTGGGAATGGCTACCTGTTTCGGAACGAAGGTATTGTCGCTGCTGTTGGGGATTGTGAGCAACATGACACTCAGTACGGGTTAACACACCGACTGCACAGTAATGTGAGGAGAGTTAAGTTAGGCATATAAACTATTAGAAAAGTCACGTTAGACTGATGAATGGACTCTCTAACATCAAATAATGCGGACCTTCTTCGTGATTGATTTTGTCTAGTGCAGTATAACCTGTATGCCTAACTCTGTCCAAGTCTATTTTCAACCTCTGACCTGCCTGACCATACTTGCTATGATTTGCCTCCACTCTCATAAATAAAGTTTTTCCCTGTACTGTTGTACACGTGACAATAAATCACACCAATCAACCCTGGGTAAAGTATGTTTTTTTTTCACTCTACCAATGGGCGGCACGGTGGCACAGTGGTTTGCACTGCTGCTTCACAGCACCAGAGACCCGGGTTCAGTTCCTACCTCAGGTGACTGACTGTGTGGAGTTTGCACGTGGTTTCCTCCGGGTGCTCCGGTTTCCTCCCACAGTCCAAAGATGTGCAGGTCAGGTGAATTGGCCATGCTAAATTGCCCATAGTGTTGGGTAAGGGGTAAATGTAGGGGTGTGGGTGGGCCGCGCTTCGGCGGGTGGGTGTGGACTTGATGGGCCTGTTTCCGCACTGTAAGTAATCTAAAGTCTCCTTTGTAAATAAGTGATCACTGCCACTCCTCACATTTATTCATATTCACAGCTCTACTGATTAAACATTCAGCTTCGTCACTCTATCCTCATCTGTATCTGTGGTAATGAGATCAAATCTGTACACAGTTCCCCAAATGCTCTCTCAGCAAGGCTCTAAAACAGCAGGAAGATGGCTTTACTTATGTACTCGAATCATCTTACAATGAAGGACAGCATACCATTGACTGCACCCATTACACACACAGGGTTTGATTCGGAGCAGTCAGCATAGACTTTTGAGTGGGAGATCATGCTTCCCAAATTTGTTAGAGTTCTTTGATGAAGTGACCAAGAAAATTGACGAGGGTAAAGCAGCAGGAATAGTCTCTATGGATTTCAGTCAGGCCTTTGATAAGGTTTCACCTGGCAGGCTGCTCTGGTTTGTTACACCACGTGAAATGCTGTGGGATTTGGCCAATTGGATACACAGTTGGCTTGATGGTAGGAAGCAGGGGGTTTAGTGGAAGGATTCTTGTCAGACCGGAGGCTGGGTCCATAGCTGTTTGTTATCTATGATTTGGTTGAGAATGTACAAGGCATGATTAGTAAGTTTGCAGATGGCACTAAAATAAGTGGGATCCTGGTCACTGAGGAACTTTATCAGAAATTGCAGCAGGACTTTAATCAGGTGGGGAAGTGGGCCGAGAAATGGCAAATGGAATTTAAAATAGAAGTGTGAGGTCTTGCATTTTGAAAACTCAAATCAAGGTAGGAGTTTCATGATGAATGGGAGCGCCTTAAGGTTTGCCATCGGCAGAGAGACCTCAGCGTTCACGTGCACGGTTCTGTAAGAGTGGGTCATAGTTAGACAGGGCAGTGAAGAAGGCTTTTGGCACACTGGCCTTCATCAATCAGGGCATTGAGTATAGAAGTTGGGAATTTATGTTGCAGTTACACAGGACTTTGGTAAGGCCGCACTTGGAGTAGTGTGTTCAGTTTTGTCAACTTGTTATAGGGAGGATGTTATTAAATTAGAAAGAGTGCAGAAGAAATTTACAAGGACGTTGCAGGACCCAATGGTCTGAGTTACAGGGAGAGGTTGGACAAGGTAGGACCTTTTCTTTAACGTGTAAGAGACTGGGGTGGGGGGAGGGGGAGGAGGGAGAACTTGTAGAAATGTATAAGATCATGAGGGGTATGGATAGGCTTAATGCTCTCAATTTTTTCCCAAGGTGTTGAGAAACAAGGACTAGAGGGGATCAGTTTAAGGTTAGAGGGGAAGTAATAAAAGGAAACCTGAAGGGCCATTTCTTTACACAGAGGGACGGTGCAAGGATGAGCTGCCAGCAGATGTAGTTGAGGGGGGTAAATTAACAACATTTCAAACGCATTTGGATAAATATGTGAATAGGAAAGGACTAGAAGGATATGGGCCAACTGCAGGGAAATGGGGTTAGCTTGGATGGACATTTACAAGATAGAGCCGAACCCCTCTGTTAATTAAAACCAAACACCCAGAAAAACTCACCTTACCTCGTAATCTGTTAAAACATGAGAGACACAGATCTCCTACATTCCACTACTTAAACAAAAATAACAAATTAGGTTTTCTTTAACTTTAATAGTGAACACTAAACAACAACTATTCACAAATACAAATAACTACTTACTATCTGACTCCAACTCTGTAAAAATATGCTGTTCCAACCTCCCACATGTTAAACATTACAATCTCAAGACCACACAGTCTCTATCTTTCATGCTGTGTTCATTCTTCCAGCTGCTGGTCTCCCTGGGTCATGTTTGTTTTTACTGCAAGTAGGTTTGACATGACCATGTATCTTTGATAGAGAGTTTTTGAGATGGTCAGTTAGCACTTCTGCTCGACAGCAGTTACTCTGCTATTGGATGGCAGTGGCTCCCCCTCTAGTGTTCAAAATGCTGGGTTTATATACTTCCCACAATACAATAATTCTCATAATATGAATGCTTTCCAGGTGTCCAAACAATAATATTCAAATTCCGTTGGTTTCTGGTTTCCTGACCGTTATGTAAACTCCTTGATTGCATTTGAATTGTTGTCAAAATAGCAACGAAAACTCAGGTATCCATTTCCCAGCTGATTGTTACATTTGGAACAGCCTGACCTTTAGCTGGCATCTGTGGCTGTACTTTCTATTCAGCAAAACCTGTTCTGTCTTAAAGTGACTAGACATGCTTTCAGCTTCATTACATCTTCCCTCCTTCAGAAAAAAAATTAACCATCATAATGAAAAGGTGGCTTCATTTCTTTTTCTCTAATTCTGAATCACATTTTTTAATGAAATAGATATTAGTCTCAGTTACACCATTCATATTAAGTCTGCACACATATATAACACTGGAATAAGTCAAATTTTATCTACACCTCTTCCTTTAAATTCATGATAACACATCTGCTATAGCACTTTTACGACCCACAGCATACCCATTTTGTAAGTTTGAAGTCGGTAACATAAGACTGCAATGAAATAGTCTCATATTTTGGTTTTTAAATATCCCCCAGAAAATGAGAGGATTGTCATTGTTGTCCACAACTGTCTCCGACAATTTGTTTGTCATGTAAACATTAAAATACTGTCAGGCAAGTACAAAACTCGATCATTCTTTTTCAATAATGGCGAAATTGTATTTATTTCTGGTGGATATTGAACTTTTCGAGAAGTAGCCAATTGGCCATTCAATTCCATCATCATTTTTCTGCATCAATACATCTCCGACCCCTATATCCCGAGCATCAGACACAATTTTCAAAGGGTTTCAAAATATTCGGTAAAGCTAAAACTGGTGCGGTGACTAAACCTGCTTTATAATTCCCAAATACCTCCTGGCATTGTTCTGTCCACCACTATTCTGTGTTCTTTTTTTAAATAAATCCATCAGTGGAATCTACTCAGTTCCAAAAATCGAAGCACCTCTTTCTTCGAGGATAGTCGTGGAAATTCCTCAAAGCCCTTCGTTTTTATGTTCCATGGGATCAACTTTCAATGTCTAATGTAATGTCCCAACAACGTCACCTCTGCCTTCGTGAACTCTGTTTTCTTTAAGTCTATAACCAGGTTTGCTTCTTGTAATCGTTCAACATGCTTTGCCAACTGTAACATGTGAGCTTTCAATCACTTGCTAAAGATCACTACATCATACAGATAAACTACAACATTTGTTCATCTGGCCACAACTCTGTTCCTGAATCTTAAATGTGGCTGGAGCATTATTCATTCACATGGCATACACAATAACATTTTTGTCATATCTGGTATCTTTACCAGATAGTTTAATTGACACAACACTTTTTTTTAATTTGAAAGGGGCCACCAAATCTGGCTTTGAAGAAATTTTCTACCACTGGTGACAATACTAATACGTCACCCCCATGGGAAATCGTCAAAGTTTCAGAGTTTTCACCTGCCACCTGCTTCACTCAATGCTTTGCCCTCTTCAGGTGCTGTTGAGCTAACTCACCTATTCCATTTAATCTCTCCCTCACCTCACATGCATAATCCAAGTATGAGATCTCCGGCTTCGGTCCTGTCAACTGATATTTAATAAATTTCAAAGGACCTCCCACTTCAAGTATGAATATTAATTCAACGGAAGTAAAGTGAGGAGATTTATTTGGGGCATCTTCGATGATAGGCAATTTAATGGGACACTTTTATCCCAATCATTTGGCCAATCTTGATAGTATGCTGTTAACGTGGGCTTCAGTGTCTGATGCTAACTTTTCGATGCTCCCTGGGATTCAGGATAGGACGCACTTGATTTGAAGTGCTGCATGCTTATGCTATCCATGACTTCCTTAAACAGCTGAGCGGTAAAATGAGACCCTTGGTCTGACTGACTCTCTCTTGGTAGGCAACAGCGAGTAAAGAAAGCTACCAATCTCTCCACTTCCCGTTTTGCCTTAACACTCCGTAATGGAAATCTGTTAGACACATATATTATGGTCCGAAAATATTGGTTTTCACTTTTATTTTGAAAGGTGGAGCTATACAACTAATCATAACCCACGTGAAAGATTCTTCGAATGCAGGAATTGGCAACAAAGGTGCTGGTTTTATTACTGCCTGTGACGTACCTACCATTTGGCATGTATGACATAAACCAAAATTAACTACGTTCTTGTGCATTCTAGGCCAATAGAAATGCTCCGTACCTTAGCCTAAGTCTGTACACCTAGGTGACCACCTGCAGTTAGTTCGTGTCTACCCATAACACAGTATGCTCCCGGTAACGGTGGCACGGTGGCACAGTGATTAGCACTGCTGCCTCACAGCGCCAGAGACCTGGGTTCAATTCCCGACTCAGGCGACTGTCTGTGTGGAGTTTGCACATTCTCCCCCTGTCTGCGTGGGTTTCCTCTGGGTGCTCTGGTTTCCTCCCACAGTCCAAAGATGTGCGGGTCAGGTGAATTGGCCATGCTAAATTGCCCGTAGTGTTAGGAAAGGGGTAATGTAGGGGTATGGGTGGGTTACGCTTCGGCGGGTTGGTGAGGACTTGTTGGGCCGAAGGGCCTGTTTCCACACTGTAAGTAATCTAATCTAATCTAACATGATCTAGTGCATTTCGGCCCATTTCCCTTCTGAACTAACCTTCCATTTCTCTCCACGTTCAGGTATTTTCCTGCACCATTACATCAAACAGTGTGTCAGGTAACTGAGCATCAACTCCTTTGCCTTTTTCTTTAGTTTTCCTTCCTGCTGTAATTATGACAGTGGAATCTTGTTAGTACACAGTGTGGAAAAATTCATGGGTACATTTCTTTTAACTCCTCAGTTCCCTAGTTTTCATTTGACTTCTCCAGCACAAGGGGTGCCTCTCCCACCTTGGATCCTGCTAAATCTCTCCTAAGAACAAACTGTATTCCTGGAACTGACAGTATGTCACTCACTCTCACTGTTACTTCCCCAATCTTGATTTGACACTCCAACCTGATGTTTCTGTCCCCATTCTTAATTTCCGTCCCCATTCCACAAATTATCATACTCTTGAGTAACACATCAGAAAGAGTGAAAATACCTCCATCTCTTGCTATTAGGGGCTGAGAGAAAGTGAGGGCTGCAGATGCTGGCGATCCGATTTGAAAACTGTGGGGCTTCAAAAGTACTGCAGCTCAGGCAGTTTCCGGGAGGCAGGAGAGTTGACGCTCCAGGCACAAGTCCTTCATCAGGAAAGTGGTCGTGGTGGTGGGGGGGGGGGGGGGGGGGGTGTAACGGAGGGGAAAGGGGGTTGAGAGATAAGTAGGAGGGTGGGGAAGGGCTGGGTGGAAGGTAGCTTCGAAAGTGATAGGTATATGCAGGTGGGGTGTGGTGGTGATAGATCAGAGAGGAGGGTGAACTGGATAGGTGGTAGGACAGCTGGACCCCTCAAACAATACAGCATCGACATCGACTTCACCAATTTCCAAATCTCCCCTCCCCCAACCTCACCCTAGTTCCAACTGTTCAATTTAGCACCGCCCTCTTGAACTGTCTGAATTGCCCATCTTCCTTCCCGCCTACCCACTCCACCCTCCCCTCTGACATATCATAATCACTCCCACATATATCTACCTATAGCCTTTCCAGTGACCCTCCCACCAGACAAGCTCCGACCCTCCTATTTATCTTTCAGCCCCCTTTCCCCCCACCATATTCCTGATGATGGGTTTATGCCTGATATGTCGTTGAACTGCTGTTCAGATACTGCCTGATATGTTGTGCTTTTCAGGTGCCTCACTTCGCAACTATGAGACACTGAGCAGATCTCGCATCTCAGAAAATTTTAATTTCTTGTCCTCCCCGTTACCCCCACCACCACCCCCCCCCACACCCCCGCTGGACTTTTCTGAGGAACCTTTATCCACAGAGGCAAATTCATTACAGGGATCAGGTATTCACTCCATACCTAGCCCCTGCCTTGGCTGCAGCTCCTCGGCACCACTTGGCGTCTCCTTTACCAGTTTCACTAATGCCACTGGTTTAGCCTCCTTTACCACATCTTGTCCCAAAGTGTCTTCCTCCAATGCCCAGCACGGTGTGTCCCAGCTTAATGCAGTGAAAACACCTTCCACCCAGTGCCCTTCTTAAACCATCAGCACCGTAATTTTATGTGTTCCACTCCCTTATAGTGAGAACACCTGAGGACTTTCACCTCCTTTCAACCCCCTTGGGCTGCTTTTTTCACCTGTGCTAACCTATTGTCAGTGTGCTCTACTGTTCACTTTGTAGTGTATGATCTCACCTTCTCCCAATTTCTATCCCTCACCGGATGAAAATCCTCCCACGTTATTAGATAGTCTTTATAAATCAGATAGACAATGCAGAGTACTACGACCAATGGGGGTATCTTCCATCAGTACTATTTATAATTTACTACATGATGATATATCGGGTGATATGGACAATTCACTTAAAACATGTGATCAGGATTTGGGACTAGAAATCTCTATAGAAACATGGAATGACATTTGGGAAAACACCAGAAGAATCACCATCTGTAACAGAACTCAAGTTATCCAGCTGAAGATACTTCATAGGGCCCATGTAGCACCGGATCGATCGGCAAAATTTAAGGCAGGAGCATCTCCAATGTGTCCCAAATGTACAATAGAGGTGAGCACTCTTGTACATTGCCTATGGACCTGTCATAACATCCGTAGATACTGGACTAAAGTAGCAAGTACCCTGACAAAAATTTTAGGAACAGACATTAAAGTGGACACTGTATCTCTCCTTTTGAGCTTTTCGAACTTTCCCTCCCTGGACATGTACGGGAAGAAACTATTTTCTATTCTCTCTTTCTGTGCAAGGAAACATATTTTGGTAAACTAGGTGTCTGAGGGCCCCCTGGATTTTCAAATTGGCACAGATTAATTATGGAATATATTCCCCTTGACTTCCTTACAAATATGGAGCAACGAAAGACCGAATTATTTTATAAAATATGGCAGCCCTTCTTGAATTACATAAATACAGATATTTCGGCTAACCTCACAAGGGCTTTTATTTAATTGAGATTATGAACCTGGCTGGTCCGGGGCCTCTTAGGAGAGGAATCCCGCACGAATACGGGTTTTGTTACATTTGATGGTAACACATTCCGAGCATGGATCTCACTACCCAATTTCTGTGTTATCGGTTTTTTTTTTGTTTTTTTTCTCTCTTCTCTTGTTTGAATACTGTAAGAGACTTAAACATACACTCGGTTAGTTGTAGGTTAGATTAGTAGTTAGTTGAGTTTTGTTTTTATTTCTTTCTCGGTATTTTTCTTTTGTTAAATTTTGGTTATTGTATATTTAAGATTTTATTGTATATCAATGTTTATAATTGAGAGTTTTGTTTATTTTTGTAAACTTGTAAAAACGTTAAATTTCTAATAAAAATATCTATAAAAAAAGAAAATCCTCCCAGAAGCTACACTTCATCTCATGCACCAATGCATATTTACCTGCCATTTCTGCCGCACTTCTCACCTCTTGAACTTCCTGTTCATTCACATGAATTCTTACCATCTCTGGAAGTGAGTCTTTAAACTCCTTCAGCAGAATAATCTCCCTTCAAGCCTCACAGATCTTGTCCATTTTTAAGGCCAGCACCCATGTATGAAAATAACTATGGTTAACTCTTTCAACTGCAACATAAGTCTGACGTGGTTTCGTCTCTATATTTCTGAACCTCTGTCTCTATTCTTCAATAAACAGAATATATGTACCACTGCATAACCACTCCAAATAGCCAGTTTGGCATCTGCATAATCCCTTGACCCTTCATCTGACAGCACTGCACATACCTCACCAGCTGTGCCCACCCGCTTAGTCTCAAGAAGCATTACCCACAAGTTCACTGGACACACCAACTACTGAGCCATTTTTTTTCAAATGAAATAAAAACAGATTTTGACATTTTTCTCACCAAAATATGGCAATGTATTAACATACCTGTATACATCCCGACGTTCTCCCTTCATCTCTATTCTGTAAATTTAACATTCTTGTCTAATTCCCAACTTCTGAATTTCAAATTCTCTCTCTCTTTTTCCTCTCTTTCCCTTTCTCTTTGTTCTCTCTCTGTTTCCGTCCATTTTTTCATCTTCTAACTCCGGTTGCCATATTTGTAATTTAAGTTTTTTCTAACCCTACTGCAGTTTCCTGTTTCTCTGACACACCAAAGTGCTTGACCATCTCCATTCCTGTTTCAGCTTTCCTTTTGTTCCTGTTTAAAACCAATTCCAAACTATTTGCTATTTCTAAAAAATTGTCCTTCTGTCTTTCTAAACTTCGTTGGCCAATTTGGGAACCTCTTTAGTAATGTTAAAAGCCATTTCTCTCACTTTTAATTTAATCAACCACAAGTTAACAAAATTAAATGTATTTTCCCACAGGTTTCCCACCAGGTAGATAGGATTTAAATTGATGTATGTATTGATGGACGTCTGATTAGAATACCATTCCTCTAAGAATGTCCTTGCGTGTCTTAGTATATGCATGTGTTGTTCCAGTCAAAGTGGTGCCCTTCTCTCTCTGTATTATGGAACATCGAGATAGTGGATCATGTATTTTGGTGGCCAGTTG
The DNA here is from genome assembly GCF_020745735.1 of Hemiscyllium ocellatum. Classification (NCBI taxonomy): domain Eukaryota; kingdom Metazoa; phylum Chordata; class Chondrichthyes; order Orectolobiformes; family Hemiscylliidae; genus Hemiscyllium; species Hemiscyllium ocellatum. The sequence continues at coordinate 3,142,771 of NC_083454.1, forward strand.
GTGTTCATGTATCCTGGTAACACGACAACAGGACCATTTCAATCACGGAAAAAAATGATTTAATATACACTGTTTAATAAATGTGTGTGTGCAGGTAAGTAACATTTTTCATGTGTGCACAACACATTCTAAATAAACAACGGAGACACAGTTAACGAAAAGTGATGCATATGATGTATATAATTTAGAAAACATTAAAACATTATTTGATCCTCATCTAAATTGATATGTTCCCTATCTCTCAATGTTCTCTGCCTTTCTGGATTTCTCTACTCTTGCCTCTCATTCTAATCAGGTTGTGTGTTATAAATTCTTGCTTCTGGTGTCCAACTTATTTCAGTTAATCCCCTTTCCACCAAGACTGAAATATATTGGCCTGTTGGGTTCTTTCCAAAGCTAGTGTCTGTCATATTATTGTAGATAAAAATTCTGGCATCAGACCTAGCATTTGATCACATTACTCTGTTGTACATGTACTGTACAAAGGACCACAGCACACAGGAATTGCCAAAACATTGAGGGATGTACATCGACTTCTTTCAATAATCTAGTTTTCTCATTTTCACATTTCCTCATCTATATACTCTCTCTCTCTTTCTCTCCTTGTAGGGAATTAAGAACTTTACCAATTATTCTTCACGTGCCTTCTCTTAAAACATCTTCTTTCAGTTTATATCAATTGCTCTCTTCTCGATGTAATGCGATTATAATTGAGCAAAGTAACTCCAAGACATTCGGGAGGAGCTGGCCAGAGTTAATTGAAAGGGGAGCCGAGCAGAGAAGACCATGGAGCAGCAAAAGCAGGAGTTTCTGTGGAAAATTCGGAGGATATCAGAAATTTATTCCAAAGGAGATTAAACATACTCTTGGGAGGACAACGCAGCCATGAGTGATAAGGCAAGTCAGGCACAGCATCAAACCAAAAGAGGAAACATACAATGTGGTGAAGATGATTGGGAATTCATTGACACTGAAATTACAGAAGGCTGGCATCACTGCCACTACAGAGCTCTAGATCATGGTCAAGGAGAGAAACAGGGAAACACATTCAACTCAAACAAAGAAGATGGTATTCCTCAAGGAAAATAAAAGATTCAGATGAATTAAACAATTGAATTAAAATCAGTTAATTGGTTTTGCAGAATGTGCCAGATCGGGAGCATGACCCGGGGAGAGACACTCAGCAGAGTGAGAGTATGAAAATGGAAGTATTTCCACATTATAAATCAGAGTAGGCCACTGTGTACAGGGCTGATGGGTGAATGGGTCTCGATTTGAACTAAGGGACAGACAGCAGGATTGCATTGCAGGTATTGCAGCTCAAAACTGCGTATTTATGTAGTGCTGTAGACCACAGCAGCAGGAGAAGCAGACCTGCATCCAACCACAGCCTGTCACATTTTGCCCGGGATAAGCTCCTCAGTCTGCCATTACCATCAACACAATCTATGGTTCAGTGACGAGTGTGGGTGAAAGTGTCAGGGTCAGAACTATGTGAACCTAAACCTGATGCTAACCCATTACAGCTACCACACATGACCAAAAGATGTGATCAAAGCTCCGCAGTCCTGCCACATTCAGTCAAAAATGGTGATGGACGATTAAACAAATGATTGGAGGAAAGCGCCTCGCAAATATTCCCATCCTAAATAATTGAACAGCCCTGCACATCAATGTAAAAGACCAGGATGCATTATCTGCACCATCCTCAGCCAAAGGTGTTGACTGCATGATCTACCTCACTCTCGCCATGATGCCCACAGGATCACAGATGCCCGTGTTCAAACAATTTGATTCGCTGCACATGACATGAAGAAACAGGTGAACACAGTAGATACGACAAAAGCAATGGGACCTGACCCCGTTACTGCAATGGGACTGAAGACCTGTGCTGTACAACAAGCCGTGTCCCTGGGGAAGCTGTTTCATTCCAGCTCCAACTCTGACATCTCCCTGGCAATGTGGAAAATTACTCAACTATGTCCAGTCTCCTAAGAGAGGAATAATTACAGTCTGACCAATTACTACTCCCTCAGTCCCATTACGATAGACAAATTGATGGGAGTTCTTTTTGACAGAGCTGTCAAGCAACACAGAAATAACCTGCTCAGTGTGGTTTCCGATAGGTCCCCATGTGGAGATTGTGCTGTTGTGGAAATATCACCGGATTGTATGGAATATTAAGAATGTGAGAGCATGGGAAGTGTTAAAGTATGAAGGCCACTGCAATCTGTGGTGTTTGGAAGGCTAGGTGCAATAAGAATAGTGGAATGTTCTTTCAACAATTAGCAGAGTAAGGTTAAGGCTGAAAGGTCACTATGGCGATTAGAGATAACACAAGTAAAAAAGCAAGTTTCTCTGTTACGTATTATTATGACAATATTGGGACAATAAATATTTGGGACATGGCATTAAATATCTAATTATTAGTTTGTACAGTCAGCTTGAGGCAGGAGACTATTGTAACAGATGGCATAGCAAAATATGTATTATGACAAGTTAGTCTGGAATTGAAGATGACTGTAGCAGAATTATCAATAGATATCTAACCATGACATTAGAATAACATTATGTAGAATGTACAACTGAAGAGAAAATGGGAACTAACATCACTGGTTTATTGTGTAGCTAGAGTGAGGTACTTTGATTAAGATAATTGGACATGCTGATAAGCTAGCAGAAACATCATGAAACAAAGATATAAAAATCCACGAACCCTGAATTCGGGGGCATTCGAGAATCTGCTTTCTCAGTACCATGGATTTTTATTTGAAAATAAAAACCTACTTCTTGAAGAACTCTCTGCGTCGCCTGATGATTCTCTATATTTTCTCCACAACAATTGCTAATGCAGACCAGGTTAAATTTCTGGCAGATGGTGGAAGTTAAAAACAATTAATAAAATATCGAGATGTAAACATTTGGTGTCAGTAACATTGACCTTGAACAAATGTCGATTTTAAACATCGATCTCCTTCCCCAATGTACTTCCAGGAAGTGAATCTCCGGTGCTTTCCTGGTCTGGCCTAAAAGTGACCACAGAGATGTGATCAACTCTTCAATCGTCTTGGAAACGGCCAAGCAAGACACTCTATTGTATCAAACTGCTCCGAGGTCTTAAAGGATAAAACTGGAAGAACACCCGGCCCCAGCCTCGGTACCAGAAAAAGGGAAATGGAAACGCAGTCCTGTTGACCCAGCAGAGATCTCCTTCCTAACATCTGAGAATTTGTGACAACATTCACAGAGCTTTCCCACAGACGGCACAGAAACTTCGGGAATGGAGCAGGTCATTCAATACATTACGCCTTCCCCATTCTAGTTCATGTTCAAACATCTCCTCAATGCATTTATCCCACATAATAAATATATCTGTTAATGTGATTAACCTTGGGAAGCTATGAAATAGGAAGTGCAGTAGTCCCTTTGCTCCATCGAATTTGCTACCCAATTCAATATAATGATGGCTGACCCTTTATTTCCTCCCAATACTCCTGCTCTCCCTTATTCCTTAAGTGTTTCAAAATCCTTATTTATATTCTTGGTTTCCAGATTCGATCACATTCTCCAGGTTCACCAGCTGAGTGCAAACATTTAGTGTCAACTCAATGCAGAGTACCCTACCTGTACATAATACTGTGGGACCTTGTTTTAGACGTCCCAGCCAGGGGAATTATCATCCCTGCTTCCAATCTGTCACGCCCTGGAGACGTTTTACATGTTTCACTGAGATCTCCAGTCATTTTCCTAAGCCCCATGGAATACACGCCCAGTCGCCCCAAACTCTGCTCCCACAAAAAGTCTGTCATCCCAGAGATCAGTCTGGTCATCCTTCGTTGCTCTCCCTCAATGCCAGGTTTGTCCTTATCAGGTACAGAGACCAAAACTGCACACAATACTGCACAATGTTCGAGATGGGGTCTCATCAAAATCCTATGCAGCTGCAATGAGACACCCTTACTCCTGGACTCAAATCCTCCTGAAATGAAAGTCAACACATCATTTACCTTCCTAACTGCTTTCTGTTACTGCAATATTATTTTCAGTGACTGGTGTACAGGATGATCCAGATCCTTTTCAATGTTACAGCTCCCCACTTGGGGGTCATGTGTACACTGGTGTGTGTGTCAATTCCGTGCCCAGTATTGACTTCTGGTTTCAGAACTCACTTTACTGCAGGGACCTCGGAGGTTTTTGCGGAAGGAAACAACAAAAAGGAGCATACGCCACTTTGTAGATCAACAGGTTTCAGCCAATCCCTTGTCAAACGATAGGCTGCCAATCTATTGTTCCCACCAAAGTACACACTGTCACCTCTACCCTCTTTGCTCTCCATCTGCCACGTATTTGCCCATTCACTTCACTTGTCTCAGTCACCTTGGAGCTTTTTTACAACCTCCTTACCCACTCACAAACCCACAGCCTTTAGTGCTGTCAGCAGGCTGGGATAGATTGTACCTGATTCTCGCATATGTAATGGGTATTGTGAACAGCTGAGGCCCAAGCATCAATCCCTGCGTTATCAGCAACCTTCCTCTATTAAAAAGGTTCTTTAAAAATGTATTTATTTCGTGAATCTGGGTGTCACTGTCTGGGCGAGGATTTGTTGCCTGTCCCTGGTGGCCCTTGAGAAGGTGGTGATGAGCTGCCTTGTTGCACTGCTGTAGTCCACCTGCTATGGTTGATCCACAATACTATTAGGGAGGGAATTCCAGGATTCTGACCCAGTGACTGGAAAGGAACGGTGATATATTTCCAACTCAGGATGGTGAACGGCTCGGAGGGGAACTTGAGGGTGTTCCCATACATCTGCTGCCCTTGTCCATCTAGACAGACGTGATCGTGAGTTGGGAAGGTGGTGTCTGAGGATCTTTGGTGAAATATTTCGGTGCAGCTTGTAGATAGTATGAAACTGCTGTTGCTGAGCGTTGAATAAGGTGGAGCGTTGAATGTGGTGCATTGTGGATGAATTGACAGTCAAACCTGCTGCTTTCTCCTGGATGGTATTAAGCATCTGGATTGTTGTCGGGGCTGCACTCATCCAGGCAAATGGAGAGTACTGTATCACACTTCTGACCTTATAATGGAAGGAAGGTCGTTGATGAAGCAGCCCTGAAGATGTTTGAGCCGAGGCCACTGCCTGAGGGACACCTACAGACTTCTACTAGAGCTGACTTGACTGACCTTCATCAACTATCACCACATTCCTACGTATCAGGTATGATTCTAACCAGTGGGGAGTAATTCTCTGAAACCCATTGGTTCCAGTTTTGCTAAAGCCACTTGATGCCACACTTGGTTAAAGGCAGCCTTCCTTTAAACGTCTGTCACTCTCACCCCACCTCTGGAATTCAGCTCTTTTGTGCATGTTTGAACCACGGTAATGACGTCAGGAGCTGAGTGGTTCGTGTAGAATCCAAACTGTGGCATCATTGACCAGGTTATTGCTGAGCAGGTGCTGCTTGAAAGCACTAACACCTTCCAACACTTTACTGATGACCGAGAGTAGACTGATAGGGTGGTAATTGGCTGGATTGGGTTTCTTCTGCTTTCGATGTATAGGGGATACTTGGGGTAATTTTCCACATAATCGGGTAAATGCTGTTGTAACTGTATTCGAACAGCTTGGCTCGGGCAGTGGAAAGTTCTGGAGAACAAGATTTCAGTACTATTGCCAGAACCGTGTCAGCATGTATACCCTTTGGAGGATCCAGTGTCTCCAACCGTTTCTGGATATCGCATGGACTGAATCGAATTGGCTGATGACTGGTAACTGAATTGCTGAGGACCACTGGAGGAGGCTGAGATGGATCATCCACTCAGCATTTCTGACTGAAGATTGTTGCGAATGTATCAACCTTATCTTTTACACTGAAGTACTGGGCTCTTCCATCATTAAGAATGGGGATACTTGTGGAATCTCCTCCTCCAACGACTTGTTTAATTGTCCATAACTATTCTCAACTAGAAGTGGAAGGACTGCAGAGCTAAGATCTGAACCATTGCTTGGGGGATCAATAAGCTCTATCACTTAGTGATTATGCTGTTTGGCATACACGTTGTCCTGTTTGGTGGCTTCACCAGGCTGACACCGCATTTTCAGGTATGCCTGGTGCTGCTCCTGCCCTCCTGCACACTTCATTGAACCAAGATTGATCTTCTGGCTTGATGGTAATTGTTGCAAGGGGGATATGCCAGGCCATAAGTTTGCACTAGAGTACAATTCTGCTGCTATTTCTGACCCACAGCACCTTATGGAAACCCAGACTTGAACTGCTAGATCTTTTTGATATTTAGCACGGTGGTAGTACCACCCAATATGATGGAGGTTATTCTCAATGTGAAGGTTGGACGCCAACAGATACTGGCATGGGCATACATTTCAGCAACTGGTTGATTAGTAAGGGTATGATCAAGTATGTTCTTTTCCTCTTGTTGCTTCCTTCTCCACTTGCCGTGGACCCAGTCTAGTCGTTATATCCTTTAGGATCAGACCAGCTCGATCAGTAATGCTGCAGCCAAGCTATTCTTGGTGGTGGACAGTGAAATCCTCTACCCAGAGTACATCTTGCATCCTTGCCACCCTCAGTGCTTCCTTCAAGTGTTGGTCAGCATGGGGAATACTGATTCATCGGTTGAGAGAGGTTGGTACATGGTAATCAGCAGGAGGTTTCCTTTCCCATGTGCAAACTAACGCCATGAGACTTCATGGGATACATAGTCAGTGTAGAGGACTCCCAGAGCAATTCCCTTCCCTTTGTATCCTACTGTCTCACCACATGCTCAGGATTCAAACCTTGCAGACAATGTCAGGCTCTTGCATGACGAGTCTGTTTATTTCTATTCACTGTTTCATGCCAGCTGCCACATTCTAAAAACATGTCCATATATTCGCCCAAATTCACTCAGATTTAATTTTGCAAGCGAGTCTTGGAGCTTTACCAAAATGTTTTTGAAAATCCAAATATGTGACATCTATTGCTTCTCTTTCATTTGTCTCCCAGTCTGTTTGTCAAACAGAATTCCCATTTCATAAATCTATGTTAGCGTTGTCTATGACCATTAATGCCGTTTCCAATAATTTCTCCTCAACCATTTACTTATTTTGTTCGACAATCCATGTACTAGCTCCTTTTCCCACACCAGACTTGGTTTTCCTGGTATTGCTAGTACGTTCTGTGAAGACAGAGCTGAAGGAGCAGTTTCATAGTTCTGCCATTTTCCTGTTCTCCATTCTCCATTCTATGGTTACATATTGTAAGGAAACTGCACTTGTTTTCTCATATTTCTCTCATTGACTCATTGACATGATTTAACAAGTTATTATAATTCACTCTTATAACCCTTGTTAATATACTCTTCAGAAACCCATCAATTCCTGCCTTAAGCTGCTCAATAATTGACCTTTCACAGCCATTCACTCAGTGGAGAATAGATTCGTTACTGTCAGAAATACAGCACGGTCGATATTAGTCCCACTTTTATACACAAGGCCCATCGTCAGGAATGTTATGACACTTCCAATTATCGTCCACGCAATTTTTAACGGTTGTGAGGTTGCCCATGATAACTGCCCTCTCGGGAAGTACATTCTAGATCCCAATAACCTCTGGGTTAAAAAAATCTTTAAATCCTCTCAAAACCTTCGCTTTAAAAGTGTGATTCCCCTTGTTCTCGTCCCTCTGACTAAAAGGAACAGCTGCCGTCTATCTACCCTGACCATGCTCCTCGTAATCTTATCCTGAATCATATCCCCCTCAGCATCTCTGCTCCAAAGTAAACAACAGGAGCTTATTCAGCCTCTCTCCATAGCTCATATGATCCATCCCAGGTAACATCCTGGCAAATATCCTCTCACACCCTCCTGGACCCTTATGTATTTCTTGTAATGTGGCTCCCAGAAAGATACACAGTACTCCATCCTGGCCTAACCAAAGCCCTGTACAGCTCTTATAATCTACGTCCTGATTAATAAATGCTATAACCAAGTGCACCACATCATATTTATCAGGGTTACATTCCATCCGCAATTGATCTGCCCATCTGACCATTCCATCTGTATATTCCCGTAACATAAGACCTTCCTCCTCACTACCAACCAACCAGGCAAACACAAACTTAATTATCATAACTTCCATCCCTGCCCCCTCCACCCACCCCTCTCCATTCACATCTGCACCATTTATGAATACCACAAATAATAAGGGACACAGCACTGATCCCTGTGATACACCAGGGGACACTGGTTTCCCTTCACACAAACATCCTTCTCCTGCCACCCTCTGTCTCCTGCTACTAAGAAAATTTTCATTGTAACTTGTCAAGTTATCCTTCCTTCGATACGATCTTACTTTATTTTTCACTTTCCCATGCTTTGTCAAAGGTCTTACTGCAAAACTAAATAAGCGACCTCCTCGAACTAATTCAAATTCGTTAGGTGTGACGTCCCTCTGATAAAGTCATGAAGATTATCCCCGATAAAGCCTTGCCACTCTGATTGGAGTTCTATTTTCTCCATCCCTATCTTTCCAGTAATTTCCTTGACAGTGATCCAATACTTGCTTGTCTATAGTTCCCAGGTTTATCTCTCCCACCCTTACTGTGAAGTGGAATCATATTAGCTCTTCTCCAGATCTCTGGCACCTCCCCTATGGTCAGATTCTAATAACAATTTTCAGTCAGGGTCTTTCTTCCCTTGCCTCCAACAGCAGTCTGCGATACAATTCATTCAGACCTGGCAATCAATACAATTTTATACCAGACAAAGCCTCAAATCCCTGCCCGCATTTTACATCAATCTGTTCAAGAGCTTCCCCATCCACCTTCTCGAAGTCTGTAGCTGCCTCCTCCTTCTCCCGAATAAAACAGATGTGAAGCTCTCATGTCACAATCTCTCAATGTTCTCCAGCTTCACACACAGATTGCCCCCTTGGTTTCTGATGTACACTAAATGTTCACTGATTATCCTGTTCTACTTGTCCGTGTAGAATATCATGGGATTCTCCCTCAGCGCGCCTGCGTGCACTTCTCCATGTCCCTCTGTTATTCAGCCCCTTCTATGTTTCTAAGTTTCTATGATTCATTACGATCACCTCTCATTATTTGAAATTCGAGATCACAGGCTGAGTTTCCCAATCAGACAATAGTGCCATCTTAGGGATTAACCTGCAGAATGCCTTTTGCAGTTCCTCTGTACTCAGTATATTCTTTCTTAGCTGGAGACTCCACAGCAGTTCACAATATTCTCAGTTTTGTCTCAGCAACACGCTATGCAACGGGTGCGCGACATCTTCTATATTCCAATTATATTCACATGAATGTAAACCTAGTTTTTACTTTCCCATTTGCATATCTTCTTTCCAATACCTTTTGCTTTAACTTTTCTTATGAATTTAGTGTAAGGGTTGTTAAAAAAAAGTCCTCCTGAATATCCAACTATACGCTATCCATTGGTTCCTCATCGCTTATGTCTACAAGAATCATCTTCACACTATTCCAAATAAATGTTTGCCACTTATGGATTTCCTTTCATCGATGTGTTAGCACACTCCCCAGTTTTGCCATTGCCTTCTCTATATCTAGTAGCATTTTCTATGTAATTGAGTCCAACAGAACCCGACTGCGGATGACAAGATAACTGGTCTATAGTTCACCACTGTCCATCTTCATCCTTTCTTATACTGCCGGATAATATTTATAACTGTCCCTTATCCCGATTGGCTACCTGCCTTTCGGGAATGCGTCGGAAAATAACGTGAACATCTGTAATGTAACCAATGTGACTATTGCTGCTTCCACTGAAATGTTTGTATGAAGTAAATCTGGTCTGTCAGATTAATTAACACTCAATTTAGCTGTCTTTTCAAATACTACATCATCACTGATATGAATGATCTTAGACTTTACTTACACAAGTCCCATGATCACTTCGTATTTCTGGGAGAAGTTTTGGATATTCTTCCATGAAGACAGACACAAAGAACTGTTTATTTTCCTTGTAATGTCTCTGTTCTCTCCAATAAATTATCCTGTCCGCAAACTCACTGTTCCACATTTGATCTTGCTTTCATTTTTGTTTCATACATTGATAGAAGCTTCATAGCAGTTTTTATGTTGTTTTCTTTTAGTTTGCATGTTTTTTCTCTTTTTCATTTTTTTTCTCAGTTTCCTGGTCCTCCTTTGCTGGGTGCTACATTTCTCTGAATCCACTGGCTTACTACAACACTTGGCATTTTTCTAAGCTGCTTCCTTTGATCTAATAGATAGATAGTGGGGGGGGGGGGGGGGGGTGCAAGTGATAGGTCAGAGAGGAAGGTGGAGTGGATAGGTGGGAAGGAAGATGGACACATAGGAATATTCAAGCGGGCAGTGCCGAGTTGGAAGTTTGGACTGGGATAAACTGGGAGATGGGGATATGGGGAAATCCATATTGATGCCCTGTTGTTCGAAGTTTTCATGGCGGACGATAAGGCGTTCTTCCTCCATGCTTCAGGTGGTTAGGGTTTGGTGAAGGAGGAGGCCCAGGATATGTATGTCCTTGGTGGAGTGCGAGGGAGAGTTAAAGTGTTCAGCTACAAGTTGGTGAAGTTGGTCAGTGTGGCTGTACCAGAGATGGTCTCTGAAATGATCCACAAGTGGATGTCCTGTCTCGGCAATGTTGAGGAGACCACATCGGGTTGAATGGATGAGGCGTTCTGTCTCCCTTCATCATCTATCACTTTCAACAACACCTTCATTTACTGATCATATTCCAGGCTACATCCGCCCGCCACACCCCCTTCACATTTATCTCTCAGCTCCCTTGGCCCACAAGCCTCATTCCTGATGAAGGGCTCATGCCAGAAACGTCGATTCTCATACTACTAATATGCTGGCTGACCAGCTGTGCTTTTCCAGCACCACACTCTTCGACTCTTATCTCTTGTATCTGTAGTCTCCACTTTCTCCTCGCACCTTCATGGCTCACATGACTCAGATTCATAACGGTTACTTCAAATAAAACAAAAGCTGTTAAGTGCTCAAACATCAGATAACCAGTAGAGGCAGCACCATGGGTTCATTGTCGAGCACCGCTGCCTCACAACAACAGGGACCACTATTTGATTCCAGCCTGAGCAATTGTCTGTGTGGTATTTGCACATTCTCCCCGTGTCTGCCTGGGTTCCCTCTGGGTGATCTGGTTTCCTCCCACAAGATGTGAAAGTTAAGTGAGTTGGCCATATTAAACTACCCATAGTAGTAGGTGCATTAATCAGAGGGAAACCGGTCTGGGTGGGTTACTCTTTGGAGGGTTTGTTGGACGTTTTGGTCCGAATCTAATCTCAAATAAAAAGTTGCGGTCACTGTTCCGAAAAGATCCTTTACAGCAAAGTTTTCAATGAGCTCTTCTGATCATCCAAAACCAATTCCTAAATAACCTGTTCTCAAGCTCGGTGCTCGAAATAATGTCAATGCAAGCCATCTCACGCATGCTCATGAAATCCATTTTTCCCACCATTAGCATTCAGTTGTGTTAACATAGTTTAGATATAATTTAAACAGTACATTATTGCTGTGTACTCACAAACGTGTATATACCGTATTCTGTTTTATAACATGCCCAACATTTGTATTTCAGCTTTCACTTTGATAGATAACTCCCATCAATGTTTGCTTCTCATTGCTGTTTCTGAGCTCCACCTTATATGATTCAGTGAAATCTCAGGGAAGTGGGTTCTAGGGAGATTAATGGTAGAGGTCATCTCGCCACATCATTTATGCTCTTCTCAAGCTTTATTGTGAGATTTTCTCCAGATCTCCCGTTATGTTGGTAGAGTAGAGGAGGACAATGAACTTTCAACAATGCTGTGCATTCCCCCAGACAGATGAGACTGCTCTAACCTGGGTGGGGACCTTACAGCAGTCTGGTGAAGCGTTGCTGCTGCTGCAAAGGATCTTAGTGAGATCACATCGTCAGTAGCATGTGAAGATTTAATCTCCTCACTGAGGAAAATATATTGTTGCATTAGAAGCAGCTCAGAAATGCTTCCCTCAACTGATTCGTGTCATGGAGTTGTTAGTTTGTAAGGAAAGGATGGTCAGGTTAATCCAATATATATTGGACTTTACAAGAATGAAAGATGATCTTATTTCAACATAGATGAACAGAAGGAATCAGCCACAGAAACCAAATACACACATAATGGAGAAATCCATGTCATTCTCCAGCCTGTTACGCAGAGACAACAGAAGGATATTCAGGCCTTCAACACTGTTACACCAGAACAGGACCAGGCTGTTCATCCCTTGGAGTCTGATAAGCAGTTACAGGCGGAGGCCAATCAGCCCCTCAAGCCTATAACACTGGACCCAGAGCAGACCATAACGGACTCGTATCCTATTACACAGCAACAAGACCAGTCCATTCAGCCCTGTCAAATCTGCTACACAGGAGCTGGAAGAGGCCACACAGTGACACGCGATTGTTATGCTGGGATAACAGGAGGCCATTCAGCCCCACTGAGCCTGAATGGGATAAGGATACAATCTATTGGAGACATTTTCATGAGAAAGGCGGAGGTAATCCAGACACGTGTCAGTTGTAAGAGAACAGGACAAGACCAATCACTCTGTCGGTCCTATCTCAGGGGTGCATGAGGAGACTGTTCATTTCTCCAGCCTGTTATTTAAATCTGTACACACTACTGCAGATGTGATCTCACTAAGATCCTTTGCAGCAGCAGCAACGCTTCACCAGGCTGCTGCAAGGTTCCCAGCCAGGTTAGAGCAGTCTTAGCTGTCTGGGGGAATACACAGCATAGCTGAAAGTTCTTTGTCCTTCTCTACTCTACCAACATAACGGGAGATCTGGAGAAAATCTCACAAGCAACAGACACAGCAACAGGAAGATTCCATAGCCCCCAACCCTCTGACGCATCAACAGGACGAGGTCAGACTGGCCTTGGAGACGACAACATGGGAACACCAGAAAGACGTCAGCCCATCGATTGTGTACATCAGCAGGATGAAGTGTCCAGTCAGCCACACATGGCTCTTACTCAACAATTGGAGTTGACCTCTTAAAGACTTGTGTCCATGAAACAGGAATTCAAAGAAAACGTAAAGGTTTTCGAAAGGGAAGAACTTATAATAACTGTATACATTAGGGACTAAAGTGTAACGATAAACTATAGTAATTTAAGGAAAATTGTTAGAATCCATTGTTCAGGACATTGGCAAAGTTAAAGCACAATCCAACAGAGTCAACATGGTTTTAGGAAGACTAAATCGTGTTTAACGAAAGCTAAATCGTGTTTGAATTGTTTGCTTGAGTTATTTAAAGATGTCACGAACAAGGTGGATCGTGGGAATCCTGGAGATGGAACATATCTGCTCTTCCAGAAGGCATTGGATATGACGCTTCTCCAAAGAGTAAGCAGTAAGAGCAAACAACATGGGTTTAGGAGTAATTTATTAGCATGGATGGAGGATTGGTGAACCAACAAAATGCAGTCAGATGGAATAAATGTGGGATTTTCTTTTGACAAATGTACCTTGTGAGGTGCCACAGATTTCAGCTCTCACGCCTTAACTATTTGTCATCATTTTTACTCGGTTGACAGGATAGAAAATACTATAACCAATTTTTCAGATGACACTAACATCGGTGGGAAATTATTTCTGAATGAAGATGTAAGAGGTTTAAAAATCAATGTATGTGGATAGCTTGGGAGAATGGGCTAACACTTAGAAATGAAAATTAAAGTGGATAACTATGAGATTATTCAATTTGGCCAGCGAAATAGAAAGGCAAATTTATCTAAATGGGGAGAAACTTCAAAGTGCTCAGGTGCAGAGGATCTATGTGTGCACGTGCATTTCACAGCAAATTTGCATGCAATTACAGCAAGTAATGGAAAAGGCAAGCCGTAGCTTCAGTTTTATTTGTAAAATGGTAGAGTAGAAAAGTAGGGTATGTTGCTGTAGCTATGCAAGGCATTCGCGAGGCTGCAACTGGAGTACAGTTTAGGTGCCCTGGCTTGTGGAAGGATGCATTTGCATTGGAGGTAATTCAGAAGAGTTTCATTAGATTGATTCCAGAGATGAGAAATTTGTCTTATGAAGAGAGATTGAGCAGTTCAAGTCTATAGTCGTATGTTTATAATAATGAAAAGAGGTCTGTAAAATGCTAAAAGCAATTGACAGTGTAGATATGCAGTGGATATTTTATCATGTGCAGCAATCTACAACAACAGACCAGAGTTTCAGGATTGAGATCGGCAGGAAAGTGGAATAGAGGCCGCGATAACAGCAACCATGATAGTATTCAGTGGTGGAGCAGGCTGGAGCGACTGGATTACTGACTGATGTTCCTTGTTCTTATTCAGCCGTTCGAATGTGTCACACAGGAATGGAATCGGGGGGTGGGGGGGGGGGGGGGGGGGGGGTGAGGGATGGTTATCAAACAGGAAGCACGCACTCCTGATATATCAGTCTTAATCAGTCAGACAGAACGTGGAGTCACAGTGACCAGTGCAGGATCCTCAACTATTTGTAATCTATATCAATGATCAGGAGTATGGAACAGATGTACTGTAACTACTTTTGGTGATTTCTGTGATAAGCAAGACATTAAATTATCAATAGAGGCAGGTGGAATATAACATGATATGACCTGTCATTACATTTACAGGAAGGATGGAAGGGAGTATGTTACTGAAATGGAGAAAGATTACAGGGCTTAGTAATACTGTGTTCACTCAGAGAAGTTCAGACATAGGAGGTTTTGCTCCATGTCTCTGGTGTTCTGCTCCATGACATTCCCAGGGGCCCAGTTACCCTCAGTACATACCGGATATTTTGATGTTGTTGGTTGGCAGTGGGGACAGTGTTTTATACGTGAAGCAAGGGGACAGCCTTTAAGATACATTCATTTCTTTTTACATGGAGACCGATGATGAAGGAATGGTCTGAATGCTTCTGAATGAAGAGGCTGCGGCTGTAGCTAGGACAGTGGTATTCACCAACATGATGTACTGTGCATGGGCTCACTGTAACATTCATGCAGTGAGATGTCCTTCAGTTCCTTTCCATCTCCTCAATGACATGGGGACCGCAGAGCCATGTATATCATTGGGAATCCCGCTTTACTGGGAAAACAAGGACACACTCGGCAGTTTCCTGCTGAGGGAGAAAACATTGTATTCACCTCATCCACCATATATATCCTCTGTCTCTGAATGGTGACATTGAAGTCGTCATACTGGGAAATGATGGATATGTCACCCAGTCCTGCCTGGAAGGTTCCAGATCATGGAAGTGGTCTGAAACAGTGACCCTAACAGCCATCGGCAGCACCGTCCTCCCCCTGGTGTGAAGCTGCAGGTCATGTTTTAGGAGGTAACACTGCTGTGTGACCAGCTCCTTGTTCAATCAGGATCTCCTCACACTCTGCTCCTGGGTTAATTCTAGCTTGGGAAACTGGTCTTGGAAAACCTGGGGTGATAGAGCAGATCTCTTCCCCCCCGCCACCCCCCCCCCCCCCACCCCCCACACACTCACTCCATGGTTTCAGAGCTTCCCCTCTCTGCAGCCTCTGCTCCATTTGTTGTTCATGTTACAGACTCAGAGGTTGTAACTAAGTCCCCATGCTCCATCCAGGAGTTGGGTCACCAAATCCTCAGGTCTCTCTGAATGTCTAAGGCATTTCACAGCACAACCTCCAGCAAACCATCCCCAGCACCTCCACTAACTTTCCAATAACAGGAGACAGTCATAAACCCTTCAGCTAGGAGAACTATGGATCTGACTAGACTCCTGTAAAATATTTTAAGAAAGTTCCTTCAACCCCAACCTTTCCTTATTTTAACTGTAGATATGAAGTGTGAAGCAAAATGTAATGTACTCAAACGCTTTATTTAAAATGCAATCAAAGAAAAGAACAATTTGGAGTAACTTATATGTTGGAACACATTCACAAACAATAGATACCGTACCTTCTTGTACACACTGCTTGGCACAAAGGTAAACTCAAATACGTGCAGTTTTCCAATCCAGAAGGAGACAATATTAGAAGAGACCTCAAAGAGAATAGCAGCTCCGTATTGTGTATTGAAACTTCCAACCCTCCTGGCACCCCGAGCAGCTTCTGAATGCTGCAGCTAAAAACAACCTGAGTAAACCTGGTCTGGGAGAGCTGAGCGTTGTCCTTCCACTGTCCCCACCGTTTTAATAGAACCTAAAGCCCTCCTCAGTTATTTACATCAGCCGTTTTCAGTTCGGCATCTCTGCCTTTAAGACCTATCTTCAAAAACGTCCAAGAGATAGTAATCTTTTTTAAAGTGACAGTATCGTCAAACTTCTCCCTTTGATAAAATGTACCATCAATATACAACGGTAGCTTCATTTAAGCCCCTTATTAACATAACATAGAACATTACAGCGCAGTACAGGCCCTTTGGCCCTCGATGTTGCGCCGCCCTGTCACACTAAGCTGAAACCCATCCCACCTACACTATTCCATGTACGTCCATATGCCTGTCCAATGACGACTTAAATGCACTTAAACTTGGCGAATCTACTAATTGTTCTTTTCCTTGATTTTAAATAAAGCGCTTGAATAGATTATATTTTGCTTCACACTTCATATCTACGATTAAAATAAGGAAAGGTTGGGGTTGAAGGAACTTTCTTAAAATATTTTACAAGGGTCTCGTCTGATCCATAGAGTTATTCTTTCTCTATTAGTAGACTACAATACTTACATATTGTATTGACACTAAGCATGCAAAATTTCACAGCCCCATTCTATTTCAGTCAGTTTACTCCGGCCTCAGAACTCCTCTGTCTTTTTTCGTCCAAGTCTCGACAAGTTGGCAGCAGAGTTTCTCGTCCTATCATCTGTATAACTTTCAAACTGAATGCTAACAATAGAAACCTCTATCTGAACAGATTGGAAGCATTTGGTTAGATTAGGTTAGCTACAGTGTGGAAACAGGCCCTTCGGCCCAACCTGTCTATATCAATCGTCCGAAGAGTAACCCACCCAAACCCATTTCCCTCTCACTCATTGAATTAACACTATGAAAAAGTTTACATGGCCAATTCACCTAACCTGCACATATTTGGATTGAGGGAGGAAATCCACACAGAGAACATGCAAACTCCACACAGTCGCCCAAGGCTGGAATAGAAGCTGGAACCCAATGGCTGTGAGGCAGCATTGCTAACCACTGAGCAACCGTGTCTCCCTAAATTTCTCTAAAAACTTATAGATGTTATGATCAGGATATAAATTTGGCTCAGTAATGTTGTTGGCAAGTTCAATGCTGAAATGTTGTAACGGCAATACCAAGCTCAACGCCTCCCTCCTAATTGTGAAATGTTTCTGTTGATGGTTTCTCCGGATACTCCAAACACACATTACATAATGGAGCAAATTTCATGTCTCCAATAGTCGTTCTCAATTGCATGTCTCCTCATATCTGAACTTAAAAGATTTACATGCCTCTGTACCTCTTAATGCTGTAACCCCTTTAGCTGCTACTCCTGGCTTCTGCCAGTAAACCTTACTCTCACAGGTATATGTTTTAAGAAGATCTCACACGTTCTTTTCAATCCCTCACCGAAGTCAAACTTTGATTTATGGACCAACTTATCATCATCAGCCATTTCAGCTTCTAATCTTGCCATTTTAACTCTCTGCTCTTCCACATGATTTCTCATGACTTCAGGAAATGAACTTCTGAACTCCCAAGTAAGAATCTCTTAAAGAGTGCCATAGATTTGCTCTGCTTTTAATACCCTTATCCACTTTTCAAAATTACTTTGTTTGATTCTTTCAAACTCAATGTACATTTAACCAGGGACGCTGTTTTAGATCCTGAAACACGATCTGTAGGCTTCTGGCACAAGTTCATATGCACTTCAGATGACTTCCTTCAGCTCCTCATACTCCCCAGATACCTCCTCCGATAGGGATGCAAATACCTCACTCCTTATACCTACCAGCTTTGATTAGATCAACTAAATCCACAGAGTCACTGGCCACTGCATTCGTGTAGCCACTTTCTCAAATGAAATTAAAAAGTATTCAACATCCTTCTCATCAAATGTCGACAATGTCTTGCTATATTGAAACTGAAACAAATTAGGCCTTTGGCTCCCATTGGGGTTGCTAATCCTCACTATCCTTGTCATCCAGCCTACTGTCTATCTTCATCTCCACCCTGCTAAGTTGTCTGTCGTCTCAAATTGCTAACGTTTGAAGTTGAAACTCTCTCGCTTTCTGATTTGCTTCTTTCTTTTTCTGTCTTTCTTCTTCCTCTACTTTTCTTTCAATTCCTTTTTGTGTTCAAGCTGTCTCATCTGCAATTTAATTCTAGCCATTTCCAAAGACTCTGATGGTGTTTCGATCAAACTTTAAATGCCAAGCTATTGCTGTAATTATCTCTCCGTTTCTCACAAACGCAACTCCAGATGATCTGCCAATTCTAACAGCTTTGCCTTTCTCACCTTTCGTAAAATCCGAACTTCACTTCTCCCACACCCAGAGAACTCTTAGAAACAGAAAGGACCATTACTACACAAAGCACTGTTCATACAAACCGAATTCAATACTCGGAATAAAGGCACCAACAATTACCAGACGCCACCTTTGAGCCCAACAATCTCCCTGTGCACATTCTCCCCGGTCCCACGTGGATTGCTTCCAGGTGCTTCATTTTCCTCCAACAGCCTAAAGATTTGCAGATTAGGTCAGTTGGCCATGTTAGATTGGCCTTACTGTTCAATAATGTGTAGGTTAGTTGCATTAGTCAGAGGTAAATATGGAGTAATAGGCTAGTGGAATGGGTCTGGGTCGTTTACTTTTCGGTGGGTTCGTGTAAACTTGTAAGGCCAAATGGCCTGCTTCCACACTGTAGGGATCCAAATCCTGAACCCCATTTGGAATTGTGGATTTCGAACTGGATAAGAGGCCCAAGCATGCTATAGACCAGACCAGAATGCTGTAAAATATTTTAAGGTGGTAGCTTGGACGCCAACCTTGTCTTAAAGTAAAGGTAGATATGAAGTGGGTGTTCAAGATGTGATGTGGCTGGTCAAACCACTCAACTTTAAGCAAAACACAATTTATTTAAACATTCTAATAAAAATCCAAATAAAAAGAAGAGGAATTTAGAATAACTTAACTGCAAGCAACATAAGAGAATAATACATACAGTACTTTCGACTAATGAACTGTTCTAATGTACTAACATCCCATGAACTCATTCCTTAGCAACAAGAGACATTCAAGGCCATTCAGTCTTGCATACAGTTCTCCAATCGAGGAGGAAACATCATCAAGGCAGATTTCAGGGAGAATAGCAGCTAGGGACAATTTACTGAAACATCCAACCCTTTTCTGACCCAAGCATCTGTTGACTGCCAGAGCTCATAAAGACTGAAAAGCCTGGTCTGTGCGTGCTGGCCATTGTTACCACTGTTTATATAAATAAAAACCTAAAAGCCTCCGAAGTTATTTACTTGAGTCAGCAGGCAGTTCGGTATTTAAGATCTCTCTTTAAAGAAAATGAGCAAATAACGTTCTTTCCACTGAGAGCATTGTCAGAGATTTTAGATACCAGGTGCTTTGCAATAGTGCTCAAGGGGCTTCTTCTTTTTAAAAACCATGCCATCAAGCTGAGAGGGACAAACACAGGCGATCATTGGGCAGGTACAGACCAAGTTTCAAAGACGTGAGTCAAAGCTGCTGAAACACACTGTCCAACATGGAGCACTACATTGGATACATCAGGAAGTGAACAACAGCCGAACCCATAAACCCCTGTCCACGGAGCACCACGTGGGCCACAATGAGACGTGAACAACAATCTGACACACACTCCCTGTCCATGGAGCACCACATGGGACACACTGGGAAGTAAACAACAGCCTGATACACACCACCCTGTCTATGGAGCACCACATGGGACACACTGGGAAGTGAACAACAAATCATTTCATTTTTTCTGAGGTCCACAAACTCGATGTTCCATGGAATCGAAAACCAAGGCCACGGAAGGTAGAGAGGGACAGAGAGCTGCATAAGAAAAATTTAAAAAGGCCTTGCTAGACTCAATAGCGATATAGATCAGCGTACACAGGAATGGCAGATGGATGGGATTTTGGTGTGAGTTCGAATCAGATTTGTTTCTGCAGGTTCTAAACTGACAGTGTCAGCAGCAGATTGTTGGCATCATTAGGTTTGTATTTCACAGCTCAAAATTAAACAGCAGATGTGTTAAGTCAGTGAAGTACATTCTGGAGCAGTGAGTAGTTAAAATTAATAATGGTCAGGGTATGGTGTCAGGAATCAGCACATGGCCAAAGCGATCACCAAACTTGTGATTCATCTGTGTCAAACACCACCTACATGTTCCTTGGTGCAGTTCGTAGTGGTCTGCAGAATGAATATCTATATTCAGAGTTTAAATATGAACAATGATAGTGGCAAGAAGTGAACACGATATGCAAGAACAGTAATACAGTAACTGGTTTATAGAAAAAAATATCTGGATGGTGAGACTTACCAGTGACACCAACAATATACAGGCGAGGATAATAAAAATATTGAATAACGTGAAGAGGATAATAGATCCCTGAATATAATGGCAACCCATCATAATATGTAGAAAGAGACCAGACATAATGTCCATTGTTGTAACATTCCAGTCTATTGTTCTCAGATTCTGATTCATTTTTGGAACATTCCAGTCTAATATTCTCAGATTATGATCTCTCCTACACCTCTCTCTGGAGCTGCTGATCCCTGCTAGTACTGTCGGTGATGTTCCCACACATACTATGGCATAACACATTGAATGGAGCTCACTTCTCATTGGAAGATGGAAATCTTCCACTGATATAATTGCAAAACATGGATACTGATATTAATCACAGTCATTGAACCAACAGGCTCAGTTAACCCATGTGTTACATAATATTTCATATCACAATAAAGAGGAATATTTTCTCAGTCTGAATGGAATGGATGAGGGTTACTGACAGATGGACTACAAATCTTTTATTTTTAAATAAGTGTTTTCCTTGTATGTGGGAGTATTGCTAGAACACTGCAGGGCTGCATATGTTCCCCTCTGTTTATAAAGGAGACAGGGATAAAATAACAGACCAGCTGCATAAGATGCCTGGTAGGGAAATTTCTGGATACATTAACTCAAGTGAGAAAGTGAGGATTGCAGATGCTGGAGATCAAAGTTGAGAGTGTGGTACTGGAAAAGCAAAGCAGGTCAGGTGGCATTCGAGGAGCAAGAAAATTCGACGTTTAGGGCAAAATCTCTTCAGCAGTAATCGGGCTTTGGCCTGAAACCTCGATTCTTCTGCTCCTCGGATGCTGTCTGACTTGCTGTGCTTCTCCACCACCACACTCTCGACTTGAATCTCCAGCATCTTCAACTCACTTTCGTCTATACACTAGATCCAGCCACTTCTGTAATGCTGCCTTTAATTGTGTTCTCACTGCTGTAGGAAAGATGTTGTCATATTTGAAATGGTGCAGACATGATTTACAAGTATGTTCACGGTGTTGGGGGCGGGGGGTGCGGGCGGGGCGGGTGATGTTGAACTACACGGAGAGTATGAATGACAGGGGCTATATTCCCTGCACTGTTGAGTCTGAGGAGTGACCTTACTGAGGTTTAACGCGCTGAATCCCCATTCTCCAAGATGAGCAAAGCGAAAGGCCAGGGAAATAACAGAACTGTTATTCACATTAAAACTGGACACAATTACTCATGGGACAACAAGTTGCCGAACTATGGAGATAGACCAAAGAACGTGACTAGCCAGAGGAATCAGAATTTGTAGGATCCAATCACGTGAATGGGAACAAAAATAAAGGCATTGCCATATCAACTGACATGATTAATTATATCACATTCTCAATCCACCTCACAGAGCCAGCCAAGACACCATACACCCAGAGGAGACACCTGTTGAGCATTGAGCACTGTGCAGACCAAGCTAATGTACTGCTGAAGACCGCCCTACAATCGGTCCAGAGTGGAACACTGTGCAGTCCTCAGCAGTGCACTGATCTACAAACCCAGATGAGATACATGACCAGGGTGTGAAACTGTCCACCACCCCAGTACATTTCTCAGAAAAATGTGTTAGATCTAAATGTGTTAGATGTGTTACTAGGGGACATAGCTTTAAATTAAGGGGTGGTAGGTATAGGACAGATGTTAGGGGTAGATTCTTCACACAGCAGGTTCTGAGTTCATGGAATGCCCTGCCCTTCTCAGTGGTGAACTCTCCTTCTTTATGGTCATTTAAGCGGGCATTGGATAGGCATTTGGAAGTTATTGGGCTAGTATAGGTTATGTAGGATTCGGTCGGTGCAACATCGAGGGCCGAAGGGCCTGTACTGCGCTGTATCCTTCTATGTTCTATGTTCTATCCCTGCCCAGTGTAGGGACACTTGCAGCCCATGCTGTAAGTGATAGAATGTGCAGCTCCATTCCACTTACAACTCCATATCTACAATGTACCATGATAAGGGGTGCTTTGGGTGTGAACATCATTGCCAGAGAGAGATGGCCAGGGAATCAGTTTAAATATCCCTAAATGTGAGGGGATTGGTGTAAAGACAGAAAGGACAAGATTGAGAGACAATGTCATGGAAGGATGTGATCACAAGTTCCAAAATGCTGAACTGTTGACTTTTCAAAAGTTTCGTGTGACATAAGCCAGTGTTTCCAGGAATGATAGGTGAATGGAATATTGGTGTGAGGTCAGATGATGGAGAGTTTTCGATGAGCATTTATTCTGCAGCTTTTGTAACTGGGAGTACGGTCAGCACAGAGTTCGACTCATTGGCTTGAATCTAGCAATAACTTGTCTCAATGTTATTTTCAATACTTGTGACAGAGACATGGTCTACATGAGGCGGAGCTAGTTTCCTGGTGTTATCTTATTGCTCTCAGCACATTAACTACCCACCCCACCCATGGTTTCCATCTCATTCAATGCCAGCCCGATTCTCCCATCCATCATGGCTGGAGGTTCTCACCACCACCCGGATGTCCCTGGATATTCCGTGATCCCTGGCACTGGTGCCATCTTTAAAAGGCGATTTGGCACATACTTGAGCTTTCTCAGCTGAGAGCTGCACTGCACAGTTTACCCCGAGCATGGCAGACCACAGTTTGGCTGCAGGGGAACGGAGCTCCTGTTGAATGCGCTAGTACGGGGGGGGGGGCATTCTTTTCTGAGAGGGGGGCCACACCACCAGCATAGTCTGAGCTCATCACCCAACTCAGTGCAGTATCTTCAGTCTGAGGAAATATCCAGCAATATAGTACAAACATCAACAACGTTCCCCGCTTTCTCAGGATAAGAGTCACTGTATTCTCTCTGCTCCCTCACACTCACTGTATATCTGTTATAGCACCGACCCCCAAACAAAGCTCATGCTCCACCATGCAGCTCTCGCTCTCTCTCTTTCTCTCTCCAACCATTTACTACACTCCCTACATTAATATCACAGCATGGGTACAACACTGTGGAGTGACTCCCTCCGGGGACCTCAGATTTCCTCTCTCCCCACCTTTACCAGCACTTGCAGCAGGGCCACCCATTCCTACCCTCACTCTACCCCCCCACCCCCACCCCTCTGCTATTCCAGCAGAAACAGCCTGGAATGGGACAGAAATGGACAATCCGGCTTGTGGAGTGCCCGATATCCGTTCCCTCACCCCACTCCCTCAGCCAAGTGGGGCGGACCCTGGTTCGAGCTGGAGAGGACAGCGACACCTTGTGTGGAGATTCTGAAGCATTCATGTCCCACCGACTGAGTAACGAGCAATGTTCAGTGAAGGGAAATTCTCACTTTAAACAAACAGGCAGCTCCGTTTCCCCTGGCACAATTTAGAAGCCATGGCCTTGATGCCATCTCCCTTTTGTGTCAAGCTGGTCTCGGTGGGTAGGAGGGTGGACTTACAATGCATCATCTCCACTACCTCCCAGGAAGGGAGCATGGAGGCCCCCTCCTCCACCTCCACCTTCATCTGGAAACAGCCCGGATACATAAACTAATCTGTGATATTTACTGCTCTCCCCACTTGTGCTCATCTACATCGAGGGCCCTCTGTCCCTATTTCCCCTTTGTAATGGTACAGCCTGTTTTATATTGTCTTCCAATGTTCTTCCTAACAAAGTGCGTCATCTCACACTGCTCTGCTGTGATCCTCATCTGCCATACACCTGAAAACTACACCAATTTGTTTCTGTTCAGTTGGAGATCCACACTGTCCATCACACACTTTATAATTCTTCCAAGTTTTGTGTCTGAAAGCATTGTCCTACAGTCACACGCCAAACAGAAATAACGAATCTCTTACTGTTGTGAACAAGTGCAATAATAACACACTCCCTGAGAACAGACTGAAATGCTGACACACACCAGAGTGAGTGAAATATTGGCAAGGAAACCATGGAGCAAGAGAAAGATTGGCAGACACTCCATGTCTGTGTTACTTTCTGTGTATTAGTGAGTGTCTCTAGGTCGATTGTATTAGTGTGTATCAAGCTGTGTGTATCAGTGAGGGGCGAATCTGGAAGTCACTATGGTGTTTAAAGTGATGTAGTATCCTTCTGACACGAGTTCTGAGGATGGATCACTCAACCAGAAACGTTTACTTTCATTTCTGTTCACAGATACTACCAGACTGGCTGAACGTCCTGTTGCTGTCAGTCTCTGCTAATGTCCCCACACCACTGTTCAGGTGGGAATGGAGTGTGAAAATAATCAGGGATTCAGTTTGCGAGGGACAGAGGGAGGGCATCAGCTCACAGCACCATCCAAACTGACAGCACCATCAACACACACAGCCACACAGACAGACATACGCACACACACATACATACACACACAAGCACACAGACAGGCACAGACACAGACACACGAGCACACTCACAGAAACACTTACATTACATGCATAGAGAGATAGATACACGTAGAGAGGCACACAGGGACACATATAGACACACAAAAATAGACAAGCACGGACAGAGATACACTGATACATACTTGGACATACAAGCATGGAGTCATCGAGCTACGCAGAGGGTTTAGAAACAGGCCTATCGGCCCATACAGTCCATGCTGATGAAAATCTCAAACTAAACTCGATTCACCAGCCTGCAATTGACCCAGATTTTCCCAACTCTTCATTTATTCTTGTAATTAATCAAATGTCTTTTAAATGTTGTAACTTTATCCACATCCATCACTTCTCAGGACGTTCATTCTATTAACGAATGAAATGATGCGTAATAAAAATGCACATGGGTCCTGATCAGGTTCATACGAGAACCCTGTGGGATGCTCGGGAAGTGATTGCTGGGAACGTTGATGAGATGCTCTTATCATCAAAAGCCACAGGTGAGGTGTTGGAAGACATGAGGCTGACTAACGTGGTGCCATTATTAAACAAACTGGGAAGGAAAAGCCAGGGAACTATAGACAAGCGAGCCTGACATCGGGGGTGGGCAAGTTGTTGGAGAGAAAACTGAGGGACACGATGTACATGTATTTGACAAGGCAAGGACTGATTAGGGATTGTCAACATGTTTTGTGGGTGGGAAATCATGTTTCATAAACTTGATTATTTTCGTTTGAAGAAGCAACGAACAGGATTGATGAGGGCAGAGCAGTGGATGTGATTTATGTGGACTTCAGCAAGGCGTTCAACAAGGTTACTCAGTGAAGACTGGTTAGCAAGTTAGATCTTATGGAATGCAGGGAGAACTAGCCATTTGGATACAGAACTGGCTCGA
Organism: Hemiscyllium ocellatum; assembly: GCF_020745735.1. Lineage (NCBI taxonomy): Eukaryota > Metazoa > Chordata > Chondrichthyes > Orectolobiformes > Hemiscylliidae > Hemiscyllium > Hemiscyllium ocellatum. The sequence continues at coordinate 3,168,595 of NC_083454.1, forward strand.
AGTTAGAAGACAGAGGGCGGTGGTGGAGGGTTGCTTTTCAGACTGTAGGCCTGCGATCAGTGATGTGCCACAAAGATCGGTGCTGGAACCATTGCTATTTGCCATTTATATAAATGAGTTGGATTTGAACATAGGAGGTATGGTTATTAGGTTTATAGAAAATATCAAAATTGGATGTGCAGTGGACAGAGAAGAATGTTACCTTGGATTACAACAGGGTCTTGATCAGATGAGCCAATGACCTGAGGAGTGGCAGGTGGAGTTTGATTTAGATAAGTGTGAGGTGCTGCATTTTGGAAAAGAGAATTAAGGCTTGATTTATGCATTCAATGTTAAGTAGTTGGGGAATGTTGCTAAACAACAAGACCTTGGAGTGCAGGTTCATATTACTTTGAAAGTGGAGTCGCAGCTATGTAGGCTAGTGAAGTGTGCGTTTGGTGTGCTTGCGTTGTTGGTCAGTGCATTGAATATAGGCGTTAGGAGCTCACGTTGTGGCTGTTCAGGACATTGGTTACGCCACTTTTTAATACTTTGTGCAATTAAGTTCTCACTTATGCAGGAAGGGTGTGTGAAATCTGAAAGCGTTCTGAATAGATTTACAAAGATATTGCCAGAGATAGAAGTTTTCAGATTTATGGAGATGCTGAATACGCTGGTGTAATTTTCCCGGAACTTCAGCAGTTGAGAGGTGATCTTAAAGGATTGCAAAGTCATATGTGGAATGGATAGTGTGAATAGCCAAGTTTTTTTCCCCCAGAGTAGCACATTCTAAAACTATACGGCAATGGTTGAAGGTGAAAGAGGAAAGACTTAAAAGGAATCAAAGTTTTCAAATAGAGGGTGCTGTGCATGAGGGAGCTGTCAGAACTGGTACAATTACAACATTTAAAAGACATATAGATGGGCAGATGAATGGGACATGTTTAGGGAGATATGGGCCAAATGTTAGCAAATGGAACTACATTAATGTAGGGCATCTGGTCAGTCGGGAGAGTTGGATAGAAGCGTTTGTTTTAATGCTGAACAGCTCTATGACACTATGTCTTCTGTAAACCTTTCTAATCGAATCTTAAAATAATCCCCCAATCTTGAAATCCATCACCCTAAGGAAAGGACACGTGACATTCAACATTATCTATACCCCTTATTGCTTTATAAACCTCTGTAATGTTTATAAGATTTCAAACTCCTATGCTGCAGTGGAATTGTATCCAGTTCATCGAGCCTATCCTGATAACTTAAATTCTCCATTTCCAGCAACATGCTGGTAAATCTTTTCCGAATCATCTCCAGTTTAAAAATATCATCATGGTAACTGGGTGACCAGAACTGCATACAGTACTCCAGGGGAGACATCAATAATGCACATTCCATCACCTGTACTCCAAGGTCTGTGCATTGAAGGCCAGCAAGCCAAACGCCTTCTTACCCACCCTGACGACACATGATGCAAACTTCAAAGAAATACACCAAAACTCCATGATCTTTCTGTTCTACAACACTATCAATGGGCCGACATTTAATTGTACATGTCCTCTCCTTGTTTGTTTTATCAAATTGCGATCCCTTTCATTAATCGAAGTTAAACTCCATCTGCCACTCCTCAGCCCAGTGAGTGACAGTACTTGGGAAGAAAGGTTAGAAAGTATTCATCTGCCTTGGATTCTTTCATGGTTTCAAGAATAGGACAGTCAGCCGTTTGAGACGGGAAATGGTGATCGGTGCTTTGGACCCAGAAAGTATGATTTTTCTTAGTTTCTGGCGTTCAGTAATAAATATGCATTTGAGATCCCTTACAGTGCAGAATGTGTCTGCAGGATATTTTTCCCTCACATTGCAGATGTCAGATAATAGCCACTTAAGGTGGAAATCATAGCCAAACAATTAAACATCTTCACAGTTTATCTCGAAGGTAAAACACATAAATTCAACATCCTATAGTTGAGGTGCGCACCTTTCACCTGTTTAATAATGTAATTCTTTTAACTGTGTCATTTGGCAAAGTGAAACAAATTTTAATGAATCCACACAGAGCTGAAAGCTGACATTTAAAGTATGACGAAAAATCTGAGCTTGGTTGACGTGTTTTGCAATGGGTAATGCCCATGACTCTGAGCCAGATGTCTGGGTGAGATTACAATATTTGAACATGCATGGTCCTGTCTCTCACTCTGGACAAGAAGGTCTGGATTCAAGGCCTGCCTGTCACGGAGATATGTCACAGTATTTCAAAACAGGCTAATGAACAAACACAGAGATGAATAATAATGCAGGTTTAGGGACGATTGCCATGTGGTGGTTGTGTCCCTACCTCTGAGTACAAAAGACGACACTCAAATTCCAAAGAGATATTTTATAATGTGGCTCAACAAATTGTTAAAATTATTTTAGAATTGTGACGTGTTGGAGACAGAAGAGGTGTCAGTATTGAATGTCAGATGTAGGCACGGGATGACTGAAAGTACAGCCACTCGTGATGATTGGAGTCACATTTGCACATTCTAGAGGTTTATAAGATCAAGAAGACCATGGATATGGTGAATTGTCAGGGTCTTTACCCCACTGTAGGGAATTTCAAAACAAGAGGACATAGATTGAAGGTAAGGTGGACAAGACTTAAAAGGGACCTAAGGGGACCATTTTCACACAGAGGGTAGTGATTGTATGCAATGAGCTGCCAAGGAAGTGATGGCGTTTGGTACAAATTACACCATTTAAAAGGCTTCTGAATGGGGACATGAATTGATAGGGTTTAGAGAGATATGGAAGAAATGCTGGAAAATGAAACTAAGTTAATTTACGACATCTGGATGGTGTGAATGGGTTGGATCAAAGGGTCTGTTTCTGTGCTGTACAATGCTGAGATTTATTGTTCCAATTAATCATGATCTCCTTGTAATCTTATGTAACTTTCCTCACCTTCCACAATATAGCTAATCCTGGTGTCATCCGTAAACTTGCTCACCCTGCCTTCTATAATTCTCATCTAAATCATTGATATAAGTGACAAACAAAAGTGGATCCAACGCCAATCCCTGTGGAATGCCGCTAGTCATCGGCACCCAGTTCAAAAGACAACCCTCGTCCACCACCCTCTGCCTCCTGCCAATAACCCGAAACATGCACATAAAGATATACAGAGACATATACACAGTTCTGTCTTTAAGACAGAAATAGATAACATGTTGATTGATAAGGGGAGAAAGGGTTACAATGAAAAGACAAGGGAATTTTGTTGAGAAACTGGTCTGCCTGATCGAACCACAGGTCAGACTTGATGGACTAAACAGTCCAGTTCTTCACCAATTTCATAGGCTCTATGATTTACAGTATCAGAAACATCTACCTAAGAGAGTAGTGGAGGCTGAATTTGATAAATACTTTACTGAACAGAGTCAATGAGAATGTGGCATAGGTTTGAGGAGCTGAATGGTCTATGTCTTTCCTATTGGTTGTGCCCTCATATCTAAAAAAAAGGGCGACTTGCTGATTTAACAGTTCATACACTGTTAAATCTAGAGGTTCCCCCAATTAAGATTGAGATAAAAATGTTCCTACCTTCTTAATGTTGTGCAGTCTGTGGTATTCTCATCCCCAGGGATTAGTGAAGACTGGGTTATTGAAGATATTAAAGTCTGACCTTGACGGTCCTTGGTGGACAGGGAAGTCAGTGTTCATTGACAATAGCCAAGAAAGAGGTTTCCAGCCGCAACAAACCAGTCATTATCCTGAACAGCTGAGCAGCTGTCTGGAGCTCCTATCTCATGTTGTTCCCTCACTGCACTCCTTGAGGCTGTTACAGAGGGAGAGGAAGACCCCATTAAGCCAGTCAGTAACACTGCAATGAGGCAGGAAGAGCCCATTCTGCCCCTCTAAGGAGTTATACAGGAATAAAATGAAGGATTCAGACATAGTGTAATAGATATATACATAAGGGAAACAGACCCTTTGGTCCAACTCAACTGTGCCAATCAGATGTCCTAAACTAATTTAATCCCATTGACCAGCATTTCGGCCATATCCCTCTGAATCGTTCATTTCCATATACACATCGGGATGACTTTTAAACATTGTAATCATACCAGACTCCACCACTTCCTCTGACAACTCTTTCCAGACACACAGAATGCTCTGTGTGAACATATTGCCCTTATGTCCATTGTATATCTTTCCCCAGTCACCTTAAACCTATGCCCTCTCGTTCTGGACTCTCCTACCCCAGGAAAAAGACCATTCGTAATTACCAAATCCTTGCCCCTGGTGATTTTATAAACATCTATAAGGTCATCTCTCAAAGACAATAGTTTATTTAATGTGTAGTGACTGCGACAATTTTTCAACACAGCACCAACAACCAAAAACGAAATGTAAGATTATTGATTGTGTTGTTAAGGGGATCCATATTAATCAGGCTAATAGGAAATATCCCATCTTCTTCAGTGTCTGTCTGTTGAAAATTGAGCACACGACTGATATAACAGAATGTTTTTTTTTGCTGCACCTGAAAGACAGCATGTTTGAGCGGGTAGCGATCCCCCCCCCCTCCAAATCTTAGTCTCTATTCTGTGTTCATCTTTTAAACTCTCAGGGATCAGGATCATTGCCGATATGAACTCCACCTGATCATCTGACAATAAATGACCTGAAGGAGGATCACTGAGATCAGAAACAAATCGACAACCAGCTACACAGTACAGCAGGAGGCCATGCAACCTTTCTGGGCAGATACACAGGAACAGGGCAGTCCTGGTCAGCTACCAGGAAATACCGAATAGAGATAATTACTTATTTTCAAGTTGGAAAGCTGCAACTAGTGGAATTCCTGAGGGATCAGAGTGAGTTCATTAACAGCTTACAATGTGGATTATTGCTTTGGATGAAGAGGCTGAATGGAGTGGAGTTCAATTTGCTCATACACCAGGAAAGTCATTCAATAAGATGCCAAGTGGAGACACAGAGTCTGCAAAAGGATACAGACACGGGAGGGAAGTGCGTATGTAATGTGATACAGACAGGAGAGGGCAGTGACTAATCCTTGGCAAAAAAAGCACAATGTAGGTGATGGGAAGTTTGTGTTTTGGAGGAAGCATAAAATAGCAGTAAATTATATAACTGGAGGCAGAATGCAGAACTCGGTGGTACATAAATCACATCAAGTTAGTCTGTCGATACAGCAAGTGATTAGGAAAGTAAATGGAATGATACTTTTTCTTGCAAAGGGTATCGGGTCTGATCTTAAGGCTGTTTTACTGCGTCTGTACAGGCCGTTGCTGAGACAACATCTGATGTACTGGGTGTGGGTTGTAATTCCACTAAAGTGAAAAACAAATTGCTTTAGAAACATTTAAAAGATGTTTCTCTTTACTCATTCTTGGGTTGAAGACATTGTTTTATGTACGGATAAATGTTCAGGCCTGAGAATGAGAAATGTTTAATGAACATTTTAAGATTTTCAATATTTCATCTTGTATGGGAGAAAAGGCTGGGGAAGTAATTTAAGACGAAGATGTATTCATTTAAGTACAGGTATTGTGAAAACATTAAAAGTTGTATTTTAGAAGAATACAGGACATATAAATACATCTTCAAATCTAATTGGGTTATTTGTTACGGAAGTATTGGCTCTGCACACGGCAGCAGCAATGATGGACCGACATGGAGAAGGGAATACAATGGAGTCGTACAGTTCAAACACTGTCCAAAGAGACCTCATTTGGTCCATTTTGGAGCTGGATAATGTTATTGTCTGATTCAACTCAGAGAGGGAGAAAATGTAATCTTCCAAAGAAGGAACAGACTGTTGCTCGTTCTCTCTCCATGTTCCTCCTCCCAGCAAAGTGTGTGAGCTGCAAACTCCTCAGTCATCTTTACAACTCATGGAGGATTCCTGTTCAGGATTCATTGGAGTCTCCCCACCACCTGAAGTAAAGAGAATTCAGCTTAATCCACCTGCTGCAGGAAGTGATCCCATTACAAGTAGCTTGTAGGAGCAGAATAGCTCCATAAGCTGAATGATATTTGGAATAATCACTTGTATTTCCTTTCGACATGAGTTTGCTTAATATTTGGGCAAAGTTCTTCAAAATTAACACTCTGCCAAGACATTGTAATTCTGTTCGTCGTCAAACGTGTGCATGTGCCAGTATTTTTAGAAAGGGAAACATCGGTACTCAGATTTGCAATATGCAAATTGTTTGTCATTCATCTTTCCATCGTAGATTGAATAACTCTGTTTGGATCATAAACTTGTTAATTTTAACAGATTAAAGAATCCTACCATTCTTGTTCCGAACCCTGACCCAGTCTGAGCTTATATTGTTGGTGAAATCACTATCCCGGTTACATGAGCATTTGCAGTGAGTAGTGGAAGCGTGGGACGAGGAAAGGGAAGAGTGACCTGATCTATAGATCGGTGAGCCTGATGTCATTAGTGGGCACATTGTTGCAGAGGATTGTGAGGGATATAATTTACATACAATTGCAAATGCAACTACTGATTAGGGATAGTCAACATGGTTTTGTGCATGGTAAATCATTTCTAACAAAATTCAATTGCCTTTTTTGAAGAGGTGAAAAACAAGTTTAATGAAGGCAGTTTGATAGCCACTGTCCACATAGACTTCAGCAAGGCATTCATCAAGATTCCGCATGACAGACAAATTACCATGTTTTGATCATAAATAGATCCAAGATAAGCTTGCCAATCCACTGCAAAATTAGAGTGAAGGTAGGAGGTAGAGGGTGGTAGACGACTGCTTTTCAGACTGGAACCCTGTGACCAGTTGTGTAACACAAGTTGCTGAGTCCACCATTTTGTCATTTATACAATGAATTGGATGTGAATATTTGCCTGTTTATTATGCTTACAGGTGACATTAAAATTGGAGGTGCAGCAGCCAGCAGGATTTACCTTGGAGTACAATGGGAACTTGATCAGATGGGACAATGAACCAAGGAGTGACAGATGGAGGTGAATTTAGATAAATTTGAAGTGTTGCATTTTGGTAAGTTAACATACGTCCGGACACATACAATTAATGGTGGGGTCCTGGGGAGTGCTGTTCAACAAAAGAGTGCAGGATCATAGTTCCTTAAAAGTGAAGTCGCAGGTAAAAAGGGTGATGAAAAAGGGGTTTGGTGTGCTTCCCTTTATTGTTCAGTGCATTGAGGATGCAAGTTGAGAGAATGTATTACAACTGGGCAGGATGTTGGTGAGGTCATATTTAAAATATTGTGTCTAATTTGGTTCTCATTACTATAGGAAGGATGTTAAACTTGAGAGGGTGCAGAAAAGATTTACAAGGATATTGCCGGGCATGGAGGGATTGAGCTACAGGGAGCGGCTAGACAAACTTGGTACTGTTTACTCTGGAGCATCGGAGGCCGAGGGGTGACATTATAGAGGATTATGAATCATGAGGAACATGGATGATCTGAATAGCCAAGGTCTTTTTTATCAGGATCGGAGAATCCAAAACTACAGGACAAAGGCTTAAGGAGAGAAGAGAAAGGAGTAAAGGGATAACATTTTCATGCAGACTGTGGCGTGGATATGGAATGAGTTATAGGAGAAAGTGATGCAAGTTGCTCAAGTTACAACATTTAAAAGACATCTGGATGCGCATATTAAGAGGAAGGATTTAGAAGGATATGGGCCTAATGTTGGCAAATAGGTTGAGATCAGATTGGGAGGTCTGAGTTATGTGGACATGGTTCCCTGCTGTATGACACTGCAAGGGAGTTGAGGAGAAATCATAAATGGGCCATTTGAGTGGGAATTCTCTTCTCCAGAGGGATGTGGTGCCTCTTTGTTCACATTTATTCAAACTGAGTTCATTAAATATTTGACAGCGATTGAGTCGTGGATAATGGAATACAGACAGGAAAGTGGGACTGAGACCACAACCTGATCTTTCAAAAACTTAGTGCCTGGTGGAGCAGTGTCATAATGTCGAACGGCCTAACCCTGTTCCTGAGTGCGATGCTCCATTTTTCCAGTCAGCCCCTCAAACCTGCTAGGCAGGAGCAGTTGGAGGCCATTTACTGCTATACCCTGCCGCACAGCAACAGGGAAGACCTTTCAGAGATCTTTCTGTGATCTAGCTCCCCTGAGTCTCTGAAATAGAGAATTCCTGACATTCACGACCCTCTGTTTAAAGAAATTGTTGCCCGCTCATACACCTTGATATATTGATATGAGCGATAGAGGTGAATACAAGGACTTAGTGAAGAGCGACTGGCCCTGATATCAAGGCAGTATTTAACTGAGGATGAAATCAAGAACCCTGAGCAAAGTCGCACTTCATGAGAATCCGTTGCAAACTCTCCAGTGTTTGGAGGTATTCACAACACAAGGGAAGATGTTTATTATCGTTGGGCATCAATAATCTCACCCGTGGGACATCACTGCAGGCGATCCTCAAGGTATCTACCTCAGCCCAGGCATCTCCAGTTTGTCAGTGGGAAATGCATTAAATGTGGAAGCAGGCCATTCAGCTCATTGAGATTGAGTTGGCACCGGACAGAAGTGGGGATATTCACTCAAGGTTACACAATGTTCAGAAAACTTCGTCATCCCTCAGTTCCTAAAGTAATCTGCGTCCATGCTCAACAAGAACTGGACAGCAATCAAGCCTGTGCTGCTAAACCGTTGGTAACATTCATGGATCAGCTCTGCCAGACACTGCACATTTCCAAAGTAAACGGAGGAGTTCACTCAGTACCTCAAACTGGCTTCACAACAATATGGGATAGTCATTCAGCCTATCAAAGCTATTGTGCAAAAAGAGGGACAGCCCATTCAGCCCTTCCTGCCTGTTACACAGGAAGATAAGCAGTCTGCTCACTCCCACACATCGCTTACACAGGATCAGAAAGTGAACACTTCATACCCAGAGTCATTAAAATGGAAACGGAATTAGTTATTCAGATTCTCTCGTCACTAACCAAGAAACAGGAAGGTGTCAGAGATGCTCAAACATCACAGACAAATGGAGCAGGGTCTGCACAGATAGACTTGTTCTTCAACGTTTCATTACTCATAGTACATATATGCTATTTTAACATGGTTTCCTTGGAGTAACAATGAAGCCAATTTTTTTAAACCAGTTTCAAAGGTATTCTCCTCGCTGAGAGAGCAGATCCATGTTCTGTCTGGATGTCAGAAGCTGGTGGCGAATGAGAAACTGTTTCAGAATGAAGGTATTGTGGCTTCTGACAGGATTGTGTACAATGTAACATTGAATGCAGGGTCACACAGTAACTGTGCATGAAAGTGTTCAGAGTTCATTCAGAGCCTGTTCCTCACTGTCAATCGAAATGAGTCCTCTACACAGGCATGCAAACTATCAAGAATCGAGCATCCAATGGAAAGTACGGAATTTCTCATCTTATCAATGGCTGCTTGAGACATAATGAGTGTCCGTCCATAACCATCAAGTTTCAACTTCTTGTTCTGTAACAGTGCTACAGTTTAAACACATAGTTACTTCACTATCTCCTGATGGTACCATCATGCCAGGGTTCAGACTGGTGAAACTCCATTGCACTGTCTCGGTGACATGGAGATCATTATTTATAAAGCAGACTCAGCCTGTACACATTACACCAAATACTTGCTCAACAAAACACTTCCATTGAGTAAAATATATTTACTCTGGTACTTTAATAATTTTCCATGACGGACCACATATCCTATACAGTAATAATTACTTCCTGCCCCATACGAATTCTGTTCATGACTTATAGCCAAAGAACATCCACGTCCTTTTCAACAACAGCCCTTCCCCACCTCTCACCATTTAATACACTTAAATGTGAATGATGGTATTTGTTGTTCATATCTGAATCATTTTTTATACCTTGTGCACAGTTATTGCACAAGAACTGATCCTTCTGATACCCCACAAGCCTTCCGTCCAAAGAACAAAAAAACACTACTCTGTTCATTTTGTCCATGATCCAATTTTTAATCCACATGGCATATATTCCACCACTACCTACCCATGGAGTCTAACATTCTCCACCAACCTGCATTCAACAATGTCAAATGTCTTCTGAAAATTCAATTACTCCACTCCCACTGTTTCTCAATTGTCAATGATATAACGGACAGAGTCCACAAACTCCAGCAGGTTTAGCAAAGATCATTTCCCTTTACTGAATCTGGCCCAAATCTATCAAATCACATAATTATTTTCCAAGTGTCTAGCAGCCACATTCTTATGAAAGGTCCGAGTGTTTTTTTTTTCTTATAGCTGACATCAAACTATTTAGTTTTCTGTTTGCCCTCTCCGGCCTGTTTTAAATATTGAGGATTACAATTGCTGCTTTCCAGTCTGCAGGATCCTTTCTAGTATGTAACCAGCTTTGAAGAATAATCAGTAATTCTTTTGCAAGCTCTGTTGCCATCTCAACATTCCAGGATGGTACTCATCAGATGCAGCACCTTACTAAACTTCCATTTGATTAGATTTTTGAAAACATACTCTTTATTATTTCTAGTTTTGTACAGGTCTTCATTTTCACTAGTTCCCCTTTTCCCTAGTATATCTGGAAATTTGCTTCTGTACCTTCCGCAGGGAGATGGACTCAATGTATTCCTCTCAGCTGGCAGATGGCTTCTGGAATATTCCAGAATTAATCCAGTTCACTTCATTGTGAGTGTCAGTACAGTTCTGTCCCTGGCATGAGGCTACAGGTGACACAGCTCAGTGACTATCCTCATTTTTGAAAGTTTTACACTTTACGTTTGGAATTGTTTCAGCTTAGAAAGATTAGATTAGATTAGACTTACAGTGTGGAAACAGGCCCTTCGGCCCAACAAGTCCACACCGACCCGCCGAAGCGAAACCCACCCATACCCCTACATTTACCCCTTACCTAACACTACGGGCAATTTAGCATGGCCAATTCACCTGACCCGCACATCTTTGGACTGTGGGAGGAAACCGGAGCACCCGGAGGAAACCCACGCAGACACGGGGAGAACGTGCAAACTCCACACAGTCAGTCACCTGAGTCGGGAATTGAACCCGGGTCTCAGGTGCTGTGAGGCAGCAGTGCTAACCACTGTGCCACCGTGCCGCCCACAAAGATATTCCTGAAAATCCCAGGGAGGATAGTACAATGCCCAGCCCCTCCCCCGCACAGAGTTTCCCTTCTCTGTAGTCTCAGCCCATTTGTTTCCAGTGGACCCAGACACTCTGTAAATGCAGTTTCCAAAGTGTGGTAACCAGACCCTTGGTCTCCCTGAATGCATGCAGCAGCTGATAACACAAACCTGAGAAAAGCATCCACAGAATCTCCCTTGACTGTCTAATGACAGGCACAAGTCTAATTCCCACAAACACAGTGCACACACTCCTTGTAGAAAATGTTCATCTTTCTGGCAGAAAAAGCCGTTACATCTCTGACAGTCCAACAGTAACGGCCCCTTTCTCTGAAGAAACTGTTAACAATGTGACATTACATTTCTCTGTATCTCAGCGACTATAACGGCAGCACAAGGTTTGCCAATTGAGTTGATCACCACACTCAGAGAAGACCAATAAAGGGAATACAACTCACTTTAAACCGGGCATATCTAGATTGACGTGATATTCAGGAATATGGGGCAAGGATATATGAAGCTCCCTTTTTATTTTCCCTTTACTTCATCATCAGCGATCCCTTTGTTTGCTTTTCATTTCTCTCTCTGTCTCTCTATCTCTTGCTTGACATTTCTCCATCCATTCGACTAATCTCCCCCTCACTCATCCAGCCATCCCTGATAAAAATAATATTATTTCTCAGTTGGTGTCTGTGTTGATGTAGGGTCACTAGACTTGAAACTTTATGTTTTTTCTCGTGACAGAGGCTGCCATACTTGCTGAGATTCTCCAACATCTTCCGACGCTGAAGAATTTTATTTCAAATCTCCTGCGTCCACAGTTCCTTGGTTTATTTCACCTTTAATGCTTTTATTTCATGGGATGTCAGCATCACTGGCAAGATCAGCATTTGTTGACCATCACTAACTGCCCTTGACTGTGAGGCCATTGTCAAGACAATACGGAGCCAACTATGTGGTCGTGGTTCTGAAGTCACACTTAGTTTCTTTACGAAAGGCTGTAAGTGAAATAATGAAAGAAATCCTGATGGTTTATGATTGCAGTTAGTAAAATGAGATTTCGTTTCAATTTTTGTCATTCGAATTAAGTTCTGTCATTGGCTTTGATAGGATTTTAAACAATGCCTTTAATGTCATAACCTGTGCCTCTGAATTACCCGTCCAGTGGCATCATTACTCTGATAAGGGGTCCCTATTATGAAATAGCCTGAGAGACAAGAACAACTATATGTTCAAAATATTTGCAATTGGAGGAGGGGTCAGAAGAGAACTTGAGCCGTAAAATCTGAAGTTAACAAGGGGGCAGGTGGCGGCTCATTCAGCAACAGCACTGAGGCAGAGCTGGAGAATGGGGATATTATAGAGTTGGGTGTGGGGAGGGTTGAAGGCAGAGAAAATATAGAGAAACAGTTGAGGGTAAAAGGAAGACTCAAGTGTCTGAACAATTTTGTTCTTCTTAGATGTTTATGAGTGAGGAATCTGAATTTGATGGAAATGAAGTGGAGATTGTGACTGAGACAGAAGATAACAGTTAATGCATATGTTAAATATAAATAAATGAAACAGCAATAACCTTCACCATCTTTTATAGAATTGACAGAGATAGGCTTACCAGGAACACCAATACTAGAGAGGATGGGATAGTATCCAGCTTTAATAATCAATAGTACGGCTCGTATCCGCAACTCTAACCATGCCCCATCCAGAGAAAGCAAGTAAAGACCATAGGACAAACTCTTGTCCATTGTTGGAACTTTCCAGTCTAATATTCGAAGATTGTCTTCCTCTCCCTTTCTCTGTAGCTGTTGATCCCAATAATCTAGAGGATGACACTGCTGCTGATACTATGAGATAACAGGATGAAGGAAGCCCCTTATTAAAAGAAGAGGAAAACTTCCAGTGACACAGGTAAAATCCACGGAGACTGACATCAATCACAGTCACCGAACAAACAACTCCAGTTAACCCCTTTTACAACAACCCTGACATATGACAATAATATTTGGTTTGGTGTGCTGGTGACATCGCTGACTATTGGCTGAATGGTTCATCGCGAATTGTAAAGTTAGATGTGAGGGAGAGAGATGATGCTTTCTCTTCACAAGCTAGATAAGTCTACTGTGTTGTGGCACGGAAGGAATTGTTAGTTTCCAGAGGCCGTCAGTCTCTGATCACCAGGCCTGCTGAATCCTTTGGCTTTAATTATTTATATCTAACATTGACAGTTATCTTACCAAAATTGCAGGGCTTAGGTACGGTTAGGCATGTTTGAGATGCTACTACAGTGCCATAGACAGTGTAGATCCAGTCCATTCCCTGTGGTCCTTGCAGCCGCGGCCTGGTCCTGTGGAGTGATGGTCAAGCTCTCACAGAACAAGGATTCATAGTTTTACCTTTTGCCATTTATTGCTGGCGTCTCAGCAGCATTGGAAGGCAGTAAATCTTGCCAGGCTGCTGCTCTCTCTCCATTAGATTTCTCACAGAATTGTCTTTTGATATTTGTTCCTCCTGGATTGGAGAATTGCAAGTGTTTCCTGATTTTTTTTTACATGTGTGTGTTTCTAGGATGTTACAACATTGGAGCAGTTACTATTCGGTAATTAAATAAGCTATTAATCTGTTGAATGTTCCAATAAATTAATTTTTTCCAAGCTCCTCTTGTTTTTGATGTATTTTGTCGACAATGTTTGAATAAATTGTGTTTTTTAATGTCGAATATTTTGACCAAACGAATTGCATCTTAAACACAGCACCACACAATTACCTTTAAAATAAGAAAATGTTCGGGTCGAGACTACCTTCTTCATATATTGAGAGAGGCGTCTTTTCTGGTCCATGACAAGAAAGACAGATATTCATGTTTTAATTGGATAACTACTTAATGGACAATAAGTTGCAGAATACAAGGGGTTGGAAGCCGAATGCTTTGAGCTGGAGGAATCATAACTCTATCAGGAATTATATCGGATGCACAATGGACTTCACAGACCCAGCCCAGACGCATATATAACCAATTGATATATCTGCTCAGCATGGAGCACCGTGCAGACCAGGCTTAGTACAACGCAGCAGTCTGTCCAGGATGGAATACTGTGCAGCTCTCACTAATCTATCTGTCCAACATGGGGAGCAGTACAGACTACACCAGTTCATTGATTCCGAAACCTGGGTGAAATGATCTGTGAATCATGTGGTAATATGCAGCGCACAAAAGTGGGTTTGTTCTATAAACGTGGCTAAGGTATCTGTTCAATATGGGGAGCTGTACAATTGAATTGATCTGTAAACCTGGAACAATTACACTCCCAAGCATGTTGAGCTGTGACCACCCCCCCAGTGCATTGCTCATAAATACTGTGTTAGATCCCTGTCCACCGTGGGGAAACTTGCAGCCCATGCTGGGAGTGACAGAGTGTGCAGTTCCTACACATTTACAGCTCCATATCTCCACTATGCCTTGACAATGGGGGTGCTGCGATTGTGAAATCACTGCTAGAGAGACATGTTAGGGAATGTTGTTTAAATGCAGAAGGATGCAAAAATAATAAGGATTTTGAGATAACGAGAAAGGGAGATTGAGAGACATTTTCATGGAAGATCACAGGTTTCAGAATGCTGAATTGAAGATATTTTATTGGCATCATGCAACGTGAGCCAGTATTCCCAGTAATGATTGGTGAATGGGATATCGCTGTGAGTACAGATGATAGAGAGTTTTGCATTTGTATTTGTTCTGCAGCTTTGTAAGTGGGAGTGGCCTCAGCAGAACCTTCGAATCATTGTGCTGAATCTAACAATAATTTGCCTCAGTGCCATTTTCATTGAGTGTGACAGAGGGATTGTCTGCACGAGACTGAGATAGTTTCCTGGTATCTAATTCACCTCACTGACTACCCATCCACCCCATGATGTCCCTCTCATTCAATTCCAATCCTATTCTCCCACCCATCATGGCTGAAGATATTCAACATCGTCCGGATGCCCCTGAATATTCTGGAAACACTGGCACTGATGCAATCTTTAAAAGGCCAATCGGCACCCGGTTGAACATTCTTTGTTTGGAGCTGCACTGCAGTTTACTCTGAGGATGGCAGATAAGGGGTAATTACACCACGGTTTGTTGACAGGGGCACAGAGGTCCTGGTGGATGGGCTAGTACAGAAGTGGACCATTCTCTTCCAAGAGGGGGCCACACCACCAGATCCACTGAGCATGATCTGAGCTCACCACCCAGCTCAGTGCAGTATCTGAGGTCTGAAGAACTGTCCAGCAATACAGGACAAGCATCAATACCTTCGCATCCACTCCAACCCACCAAGAAGCATCACACCCAAACCTGCCCGTCATATAACCCTATATTTCTCATGACTAACCCACCTAACCGACACATGCCTGGGCACTATGGGCAATCAATAACCTTCAACGTATTCTCTCTGCTCCATCACACTCACTGTAAATATGTTGTAGCATCCACCCCCGAACAAGGCTCATGCTCCACCACTTTCACTATTGCATGCAGTATCTTCCCTCTCTCTCTCTCTCTATACCCCTCCCCCCGCCCCCTCTCAATTGCATTTTCAATACTCCCAAACGGCAAAATAATATTCTGAGGAACGCTGATCATGAAATGTTCTAGATAATGTTCCAATAATTCCATTTTTCAGAAAACTGTCGGTGCCCTAGTATGTAACCCATAAGGGGAGGAGTAGAGATACACGTTTTTGAACTCACATACAATTCAAATCCATCATGAGGCCATTCAGCCCTTCAAATGTGCTCTAGCATTCAATAAGATCGCAGCTGATCTGACGGTTTTCTCATCTCCATGTTAGAGAACTTTTCAGTTCCTGGGTTCCTGTCACTGACCAGACAACACTCAGGCACTTTTACCCAGGTTATCTTCAAGCGCCTGTTCCAGAGCATTTCCAATGGGAATGCATTCTCCAAACAATATATTCCAGCAGCTTGATACTTCTAGGTAATGATAAGCACATTTTCTACAGATCAGTCAGAAGTATACGCATATTTATGGTTAACGATACCAAATTACAATTAATAATTCTGGCTAATTCACTTGCCTCACGTTATTGTATTCACCCAACGACAGCTTCTAAACAATTGTCTCGATATAAAATTTAATTTTAGCAGAGAATATTTTTGTCCTCCACCGTTATCTTGACAGTCATCTGAATTGTACCTTTTTCCTTGTCAAGAAAGTTTCTCTTGCCGTTTGCCTGTGACCGTTTCTGTCTCTAACAGTTAAACAGTCTCCTACTTAGACGTCTGACTTGTGATGCAGAGGGAGGCCAGCAGCGCAGGTTCAATTCCCCCACACTGACAAAGGTTATCATAAAGGGGACGCTCTCTCAACCTCACCCCATCACCCAAGATGTGGTGACCCTCAGAGTAAACCACAAGCAAGCTATTTCTAAGATAGAGCAGCCCCATGGTCCTTTGGGACAGTATTCTATCACTGTTGCATTTTAAATCTTTATCTATGTTCTAATTTTGTTTTACATAACATTACAAATAAAATCAGTGTTATTTGATACCCCTGTCAGCATTTCCCCCACACTGCACATTCCTGACTAATGGTCCTTTGGTCGTTGTTATTTATGAACCTTCCGTCTGTGCCTGAAAAAATCAATATCTCTGCCTCCAATACTCTGCGGGGAAGAGATTTACAAAGACTCACTACTCGAAGAAAACAGACATAAAAATCATCTGAGATTATTTTCTGTCTCTTTACCTGAGTAACGATATAATGACATTGGAAGGTTCGGATATGCTTCGCTTCACTTATTCCAGGGATTAAGGGCTAATATTATGAAGGCCTTAACAGCTTACTCTTTGAATGAGAGGCGATCTTATTGAAACATAAAAGACCTTGAGGAGAGTGGATCAGGTAGATGCCCACTTGGTGTTTGTATAGTCCAAACTTGTTGTAATTGTTATAGAATCTTAACAGTGAGAAAGCAGAACAGTCTGCCCATCGCATCCACTCCAACCCACCAAGAAGCATCACACCCAAACCTGCCCGCCATATAACCCTATATTTCTCATGACTAACCCACCTAACCGACACATGCCTGGGCACTATGGGCAATCTACCATGGCGAATCCACTCTAAGCTGCACATCTTTGGTCGGTGGGAGGAAACTCGGGCACTGGGAGGTAACCTACACAGACACGTGGTGAATGTTAAAAAAACGCATTGAGGTTCGCTCGAGGTTGGAATTGAACCCAGCGCCTTGGTGATGTGAGGCAGCAGTGCTAACCACAGCTCCACAATGTTCCTCCATTAGTTATGTTAATGATTTGAGTCTGACTAAAGAAATTTGCCTGACTTGTTCCTATCACTTAATCTTTCCCAGTCTGAGACCTTTCACATTGGCCATATCACCAATCTGGTTATATTTAATGTTTATTGTGAGCAGTGGAGGAGTGGGACTAGAAAGGGAAATAGTGATGCCCTCCAGCCTCAGTCAGAAAAGGAATGAGGAGAAATCCACAAAATGAGAATCCATTCAAGTGGGAAATCTCTTTCCCAGAAGTTTGGGATGGCCAGATCTTTATATTATATCGAGGCTGGCTTCGCCTGATTTTTAATAGACAGGTAAATCAGGGATAATAGTGAATGGGGAGAAAAGTGCAGCTGTTACCACAATGAGATGAGCCACGAGCTTACTTATTAGTGGGGTAGTGTCAAAGGGCCGAATGGCCTACTCGTGTCCCTCAGCCCTGTGTCTGATGTTCAATTCAGTCCTTTGGACCTGCTACACAGAGGCAGATCGAGGTCACTCTGATGGTTGGATGTAGTTTCGGAAATGTACATGGAAAATCCAGGTCGGGTCAGGAAATTACTCCCACCCCTAATCCCTCTCTCCAGGCTTCACCTTTCTGTAACTTCTGCTCCAGATGTGTGTCACGTTACAGACCCAGTTTCACTGTGAATACAGCCTCCATACTGCACCCAGAGTTAACTCAAACATATCCTCTGCTCTCCCTGAATGCAACATTGTTTAACACGATTTCCACGAAAATAACAAGTTATTTTCCGAAAGCACAACATAAGAATGTAAGAAATAGGAACAGGAGTAGGCTATTCAAACCTTCAAGCCTGCACCTTCATTCAAATATGAACATGGCTGATCTACTCCTGGGCTCAAATCAATTGTCTCCCTCAACTCGCTGATGTGTCAAAAACCAATCCACCCGGACTGTAAATACATTCAGTGACCCAGACTCCACAACTCTCTGCGTTAGTGAATTCTGGATCTTCATTATCTTCGAGAGAGAAGAAATTTCTTTACATCTCAGTTTGAAATCAGTATCCTTTATTCTGTATTTATGTCCCCAAGTTCGAGACTCTGCCCATGAATGGAAGCACATGTTCAAAATCTAACTTGTCAAGCCCCCTCTGTATCTTGTACATTTCAGTAATATCACCCTCATTCATTTCAACCACAATTAATACTCAAGAACAAACCACGACAAGCAGCCCAAACACAGCCAGAAACCCTAACCACCTGACCATACATCCAAGAAGTTTCAGAAATGACAGCCAGACTACTTAGACCCCTCAGAATCCGAGTAGCACACAAACCCACCAACACTCTCAAACAAAAACTAACAAAATTAAAAGACCCAGTGCAACGCATGGACAAAACCAACATCATCTACAAATTTCCATACAAGGACTGCCACAAACACTATGTAGGACAAACAGGAAGAAAGTTAGCCATCAGGATACACGAACACCAGCTAGCCACAAAAAGACAGGACCCTCTCTCCCTCGTAGCCCTACACATGCTTGAAAAAAAAAACACCATTTCGAGTGGGACAACACATCTATCCTGGGATAGGCTAAGCAAAGACATGCCAGAGAATTCCTAGAGGCCTGGTACTCCATCCACACCGCCATAAACAAACACATAGATCTAGATGCCATTGATCAACCCATCAGAAAAAGATCAGGAAAGGACATCACCACAAACCCCATGAATCCCATCCAGGAGAAAGACATAAATAGAAAGCAGGAGGCAACAGCTTCGCTGCACTTGGAGGTCGCCACTGATGATGTTACCTAGCCAGGTAATGAAACATCTGGATGTCGAACCTACAGCTAAGCGATCAAAACTTCACCCTAAACCTCAACCTGAGCTATAAACCTTCACAAACCTTGCAAGCCATAAACCATTTTAATAACTGAACTTGGTGGATTTTGTCTGGCCTAGATAACCACATATATTGTGCTGACAGTCAGGTGGCTGAAACAATTATATCAAAACTGGAAGTCTTGGTCTAATGCCCCTCCCCACCTTCCTGAACTCACACACCTCAATCCCGCACACATTCACCAACTGATGAGAATCCACAAGCTGAGTACAATTTGGAACATATAACAGTACAGCACAGTGCAGGCACTTCAGCCCTCAACGTTTTGCCAGCCTTTTATCCTTCTTTAAGATCAGACTAACCTACATAACCTTCAATGCACTAACTTTTATATGGCTATCCAAGAGTCTTCTTAAATATCTCTAATGTGTCTGACTCTATTACTACCGCTGGAGGAAAGCCTTAGCCACTCAACCTTTCTTTGTAAGATATGCCCTCCAGTCCAGGCAGCACCCTGGTAAGTCTCCTCTGCACACTCTATGAGTCTTCCACATGTTTCCTATAATGAGGCAACCAGAACTGAGCACAATATTCTGTGTGTTTTTACCACAGCTTTATAGAGCGAAGAAATAACCTCGCTGCTCTTAAACTCAATCCCCCTGATAATGAAAGACAACAGACCGTATTCATTCTCAACAGCCCTGTCAACTTGGGTGGCAACTTTGAGAGATCTATGGACAATGACCCCAAGATCCCTCTGTCACTCCACACTGCCAAGAATTCTGTCTTTAACCCTGTATTCTTTATGCAACATTCCAAAATAAATTGCTTCACACTTTTTAAGGTTGAATTCTATCTGCTACTTATCAGCCCAGCTCTCATCCTGTCAATATCCTGTTGCAACCTGCAATAGCCCTCCACACTATCCACAATCCCACCAACCTTCGTGTCATTGGCAAACGTTCTAATCTACTTGTTCACTTCCTCATCAAAGTCATTTATAAATATAACAAAGAGCACATGTCCCAGAGCTGATCCCTGTGGAACACCGCTGGTCACTGACCTCCAGGCGGAATACTTTCCATCTGTTACCATCTTCTGTTTTCTATCGGCCAGCCACGCCCGTATCCAAACAACCAAATGTCTCTGTGCCCCATGCTTCCGTACATTCTAAATGAGCCTACAATGGGGAAAGCCTTGCTAAAATACTTGTTCACCACATCTACAGGTTTACCTTCATCAACGTGTGTTTTACATCTTCAAAGAATTCTGAGGGATGACCTGTTCCTCACTAAGCCATGCTGACTATCTCCAATCAAACTATCGTTTTCTAAGTAATTGAAAATATGGTCACTCAGAAACGTCTGCAATACTTTGCCCACCACTGATGTAAGACTGACTGTTCGGCCATTCCCAGAGTTATTACTATTCCCTTTCCTGAACAAGGGAATAACATTTGTCATCCTCCAATCATCTGGCTGGCACTGCTGTAATGGACAGTGAGGACGCAAAAATCATCGCCAAAGGCACACCAATCTCTTCCCATCACTTCCAGGAGTAACTTAGGGTAACCCCATCTGGCCCAGGGGATTTAGCTAAGCTTATGTTTATAATTCATTCAATTGGTGTATACTTCCCTTCAACTTTACTACATCCTGTCCAACCAACTGATTGACTGCTTTCCATTTCAGTACAATACACAGTGCTGCCTTCGTGAGTAAGTACAGTTCACAACATTCTGTGAATCATGGAATTAAAAAATAAAAGAATGCACCAATGCCTTCCTGATGAAGAGTTTATGACCGAAACATCGACTCTCCTGCACCTCGGATGCTGCCTGACCTGCTGCGCTTTTCCAGCACCACACGTTTTGACTCTGATCTCCATCAACTGCAGTCCTCACTTTCTCCAATACTGAGAGCTGTCCCCTCTGCACACTGAGTGGGGAATTAACCATCAGAAGCTCATTGTATCTGGAGCGGACAGCTCAGTTCTGGAAAGTTGCACTTGATGACTACATTTTTTTGAATAAGAAATTACAATTCCACAGATATTCATTCAGTGCCAGAGTTAGAGTTCTGATTCATGGTTTGAGCAGCTTGATAACAAACAGGAAATGACTGAAGAACTCCGAGGTACAGGGTATTCCAGGTATAATATATTCCAGTTTACGTTAAAGTTGGGAGTTTTATCAGACAAGCTGATAGATGTGATAAGGGAATGAGATGACACGTGGAGGTGTGACATTTTGCCATCACAGAGTCGCATTTGAGGGAGGTCAGGGCTAACAACTCAATACTTTGTTCTACTGGAACTATAGGCAGCACAGGACAGGGTGTTAAAGAAGAGGTGGTGTTGCATTATTAATTAGCAAGTCAGTTCCTGCTGAAAGGATGTGCAGTATCTTGGAAAGATCTTCAAATGAGGCTTTGGGGGTCGAGGTTCGAATCAAAATGATGACAGACACACTTTTTTAAAGCACATTTTAGCTTACAGTGTGGAACCAGGCCCTTCGACCCGACAAGTCCACACAAACCCTCCGAAGAGCAACCCACACAGACCCATTCCTTTACATTTACCCCTTCCCCTCACACTACTGGCAATGAAGCATGGCCAATTCACAAAAACTTTGGATTGTTGGAGGAAATCGGAACACCCGAAGGAAAACCTGGCAGACATGGGGAGAATGCACAAACTCCACACAGACAGTTGCTTGAAGTGGGAAGTGAACCCAGGTCTCGGGCAATGTCAGGCAGCAGTGTTAACAGAGATAGGAAAGCAAGGTTGAAGATGTTACAGACATAGGAAAGCAAGGCTGGAGATATTACAGAGAGAGGAAAGCAAGGCTGGAAATGTTACAATGATGGGGAAGCAAGGCTGGAGATGGTACCGAGATTGGAAAGCAAGGTTGATGATTTTACAGAGGTAGAAAAGCAAGGCTGGAGATGTTACACAAATAGGAAAGCAAGGCTGGTGATGTTACGGAAAGAGGAAAGTAAGGCTGTAGATGTTAGAGAGAGAGAGGAAATCAAGGTTGGAGAAGTTACAGAGATGGGAAAGTAAGGCTGGATGTAGTCAAAAGAGAGCGTGCCCTGTCCATGCTAGAAGAGGTTAATGAGATATTTTTAAATTCATTCACAAGATATGGATGAGAGGTGTAGCTGCTGGAAATTAAAGAGATAAGGAGGGGTGTAAGGGCTGGCAGAACATACAGTGATAGATGGGGCTGGAGTATGAGATAAAGATTCTGGAGATACGGAGGGTTACTGAGACACAGATGGATGCAGTGGCTGGTGGAGATGACAGGGAAGGATACAGAGATACACGTAGATAGTTTAAAAACGGTATTGTGCAATGACTTACTGGAGAACATATTATAGAAATCTGTGGAATAGACAAGGCACTGGGAGGAACCGAAAGAGTGAGACCTTGTAGTGTCCAATCACAAGAGTTATAGAGTATCATACAGACAGAAGAGGTCCTTCGATTGACATGACAAAAACAAAAGTCCTGCAGACCCTGCAAACCCCTCCTTCCTAACGTCTGGGATCTAGGGCAAGATTTGGGAGAGGTGTCTTACAGACTGCTCAAGCAACAATGTGACATAACAAAACTAAACGGTGTCAGATCAAACACTGACACGGAAATCTCCTGTTGACTCCTCCCCCCTCAGCTGATAGATCAGTGTCCCTCCACATTGAACAACACTTGCAGGAAGCCCTAATAGAGTGACAGAGCTGGAGAATGTATATTGGGTATGTATACATTTCAAAACCACCACCAAGTCGGGTTCAGCAGCAGCACTGCTGATAAAGATGGTCGGCTCAAAAAACAACATAGCTGCGAGACTGGCTCTGCACTGGGTCAGGGTGAGCGGGGGCCGGGGGTGGGGGGGGGGGGGCAGCGGGGGGAGTCCACTGAGAAGGAGAAACCTACTGTTGGCAGACACATTGATCGATGACCGTATTGGGAATGGTGACACCTCAAACAGTATTTCTGGAGACAAATTCCCACTTTTACACTTGTATGTGTGTGTCTCTGCGTGTACATGCATGAGCGTGCATGTGAGAGGTACTATCACCATGCTAAATGGGACAGGTTTTGAACAGATCTAGAACTCTGCACTGGCCTGTGTGAGGTGGTTTGGGTCATTACCAACAGCAGCAGAACTGTATTCCAGTACATTTTCACTGTCATTGCCTGGCATCTGCTCCACTTTACCCTGACAATCAGGCCAGGAGAAAAGCCCTTGTTCAATGGAGGATACAGGAGGGCCTTGCCAAGGGCAGCACCAGGTACACCTCACAATGAGGGTGATGTTACCAAACAGGACCACTTACTCACCAAATAGCAGAAAAGGCTCGTAACAGACAGATCTAATCAACAAATCAGACCTAATCTCTGCAATCCTGTCATATACTGTCAGCATGAATTGTATGGTCAATCAAACAACTCTCTGGAGGAGGAGGATCCACAAATATCACATTCCTCAATGATGGAAGCGCACAGCTCAACAATAGAAAAAGTAAGGCTGAAACATTCACAGCAATGTTCTGACAGAAGTATCGATGGGATGATCATTTTAGTTTCCTCCAGATGGCAATCTTCAGCTAATTCAATTCATTTTGTGTGGCGTCTCCATGCGGCTGGACGGATGGGGAATGCAAAGGCTGTGGGCCCTGAGAACATTCCATTGAAGCTGTTCCTGGTGGGCTGCAGCACTGGCATATACCTGACAATCTGGGGAACTATCCGGGTGTGTCCTGCAGACACACAGACCAAACATCAGGCAATCAATAACTGCCCCATTGCTCTAATCCCTATCACTAAAACAAGTGTTGGAATGTTATTGGAATCTACAGTGGGATCAAGCAGCACTTCCTCAGCACCAACCTGCTCACTGAAATTCAGTTTGGTCTCTACCAGGGCCACTCATCCTTGGGCTCATTGAAGCCATGGTTTAACGATTCACAGCAAGAAAATACACAGCTGAGTTATAGAGGTGAGGCGGCAGTGACTGTATTTTTAACATTGTCATAACTGCATTTGACCAAGTGCCGTATCCAGGATTAACGGCAAAACTGGAGCAAATAGGAACCGTCTGCACTGGCTGAAGTTACACCTGGTACAAAGGATGGTGGCTGGAGTTGGTGGAGACCTGCCATCTCAGCTACGCAGCAGTTCCCCTGTGTTGGTGTTTGAGTAAGCCCGGAGATCACAAATGGAAAGGTAGGGCACCATGCTCCTACAGTATTATAGGGCTGCTCTCTCGTTAGATAGAGACAACTGGTGGTAGTTTAACTGGACAGTCATCATGCTCCAAGTAAGACGGAGGTTGAAAAGGACAGTGCTTTAGTCACACCAGTCAGTGAAGGAAATGAAACCATACTGTTGGCATTAATAACTAGCTGTCCAACTGATTGAGCTAACCAAGTCATTGCTCAGCTCATTGGGGAAGATACTGTAACATTACTCTGTTCAGATATTTTGTTTGACACCTCTGGAACAGGTGGAACTTGAAGGAAGCCTTCTAACCCAGAGAGAAGGTCAGTATCAGTGAGCTATAAGAGTACTCTCTGCCCTCGGGCCAATCATAAATGTCCCTCCCTCTACATTAAAGTCATAAGCGGGGATGCTTGCCAATGATTCGACAATGTTCAACACGATGCGTGATTTACTCAGATACAGAAGCAATCCTT
This sequence comes from Hemiscyllium ocellatum, assembly GCF_020745735.1. Taxonomy (NCBI): domain Eukaryota; kingdom Metazoa; phylum Chordata; class Chondrichthyes; order Orectolobiformes; family Hemiscylliidae; genus Hemiscyllium; species Hemiscyllium ocellatum. Next base: position 3,193,522 of record NC_083454.1, read on the forward strand.
ATCCAAATGCAACAAGTAACTGGAAATATGCAGGTATGTGCTTAACAGTGACAAGGACCACTTCCATTACACAAGTGCCTTTAACAATTACCTCTTACAATACAGAACTGAACCATATCCTCTAACGGTCAATGCCACCACCAACACACTGAACATCCACCTAGCAATAACGCAGGAATTACGATTAACCAGAACTGGACTGACCATATAATTTCATTCTGGATTAGTGGTGCTGGAAGAGCATAGCAGTTCAGGCAGCCTCCGAGGAGCAGTAAAATCGACTTTTCGAGCAAAGGTCCTTCATCAGGAATACCACTGTAGTGGTATTTGCCCACAACGTCGATTGACTGTTCCTCGGATGCTGCCTGAATTGCTGTGCTCTTCCAGCACCACTAATCCAGAATCTAGTTTCCAGCATCTGCAGTCGTTGTTTTTACCATATAATTTCATTCCCCATTCCTGTGAAGGGCTAAAACGTTGCCTGACCTGTTGTGTTTTTCCCGCGCTACACTTTTTGATGTATGTAAATTAATTGGCTACAAGAATATGTCAGGAATGAGAACTCGTGCATAAATACGGTGGCACAGTGGTTAGCATTGCTGCTTCACAGCGCCAGAAACCCGGGTTCAATTTCTATCTCGGTTAACTGGCTGTGTGGAGTTTGCGCAGTATCTGTGTGGGTTGACAGCGGGCAATGGGGATTCATATTCCTCCCCGTATACTAGGGCTTTAATTGATATATACCATCCAGACTCATCTTTCTTCTTGCTTCGCATTTGGAAGGGAAGATTCTTCCCAGTAAGATTGGCAACTCCCCTACGTTTTGAGCTGAAAGTTGAAAAGAACACCTGGCCAAATCCAACCTGTTGCAGCTTCGAATGCACCTTATCAAGTAGATGTGTCTCCTGTAGAACGGTTGCAATCAACCATTTCTTTTCTTTAAAACTTGATTTTTTTCTTTCCTTTTGATTTATGAGTGGCTCCCCTTGACATTCCAGGTGCACCACCTAAACGAATGGCTCACCACGATAGTCCAAGCAAACCCGAGGTCCCCCCAGGGGGAAGAACCCCACCCAAAAGACATTGAATAAAAACCAAAAATGGTCCACACGTAAAACTCTCTTTAAAACAGCTAAATCAAAACAATTAAGAACTTTTCCTAGAAACGAATAACATAAACATATGTAAGATGAGACTTTCCCCCTTGTTCAGAGGAGGCACTACTACCGTCCAATAATCCCACCATGCCATCTCCAAGCCAGAGGCATGCCCTCAGCCCAGGCATTACAAAGAAGACTACATAAATTCCAACATCTTATAAGGCAGAAGGTAAAACTGGGCAACCCCCCACACCAACACCTCGATACACTTAGCAAAACAACACAAGATGAAAATATATAAAATTACAAAATTACAATCCCAGCAAGTAATAAGCAACCAAAAACACTCAGAACGTCCCCCAATAATCAAATAAACCAGACCAACTATAGATAAGAATCCACAGAAAGGATAAGGAACTAGCACTCCGCCACTCCCCCACCACGGAAAGATAGAGTAGAGAAAAAAGAAAGAAAGGAGTAGGAAAAAGAAAAGAAAGGGAGGTGAAAAATAAAGTCATTATCCATACAGTTCAAATCCTGCAGTCTATTTGAGAGCATGCAGGAATTCTTTTCCTTTTTCTGGTGATCTGAAGTCATATACAAATCCTCCATGACATGACTGCAGCATAGCATTGCTGGATATCGCATAGAATATTGAATATTTAAATCCCTCAGAAGCTTCTTCGCCTCTTCAAATGCCTTCGTCTTGTGGACCACAGCCAGAGAACAACATTATCCTGGAGCCCTTGTATGTCATGGCATGGGGATCCTTCCACAACACTATGGCGGGCTCTCACAGCATCTGTTTTCCCCTCTAATGTTGAAGTTGAACTAGGACTGGGCGGGGACGCTGGTTCGACCTGAGCCGGTGCACAGCAACCCGATCGGCCCGCTCAACCAGCAACCAGCCCAGCTCCAACTCCAGTTTCAGCAGCTGTGGGAGCCATTGTTCCAGGAAATCAACAAGATGACCTCCCTCCTCCCATTCGGGAAGGCCCAGCAGCCGAATATATTTCCGATGACTTCGATTTTCGAGATCATCAATATGTTCATCTAAGGTCGGGACTCGATGTTCCAGAGCCTAGATTTGACCCATGGATGAATCAGCAGTGGTCTGCTTCTGCCCCACCCCGACACGCTGCCCAAGTTTCGTTCTCTTCATCATGTTTCTGCAGTATGACCGAGATCGACTCCCACCTGAACTGCGTCTCTTCAATGAACTTATCAATCTTCTCTCAGAGTTTAAGAAACTCCGAGATTAGGCTGGCCCCGGCAGGTCAGGCCCCCGGGGCGGCCGCAGACGTCTCTGTTGCTAAGGGGTAGTGGGGGAGAAGTCCCTGTCTGTTGTGAACTACGAGAGCCGTCACCTTTGGTCATTTTAAAAAGCATCAGACTGCAAACATTTGATGTAGAATGGCCATGGATGCTGGGCAATAACTATTTTAGCAACTTAGCAGGTGAGGTGAGGGTGGGTACCCAACTTTGCCTGAGTCTTGGGCAGAGCTCTACAGACTCAGACCTACTTGGTCGCCGCCAACTTGGATCTCGCTGACACTCTGTTTAAAAGGGGAATAAGGCAAAAGACAGAATATTACAAACTGATTAGCCTAACCCCAGTCGTGGGAACGTTCCTGGAATCCATTGTGAAGGATGAGATTTCTGAATAATTGCCAGTGCATGGTAAAGTAGGGCGAAGTCAGTATGGTTTCATCAAGGGGAGGTCATGCTAATGAATCTGTTAGAACGCTTTGAGGATGTAACAAGCAGGTTAGACCAAGGAGAGCCAATGAATACTTTGTATCTGGACTTCAAGAATGATGTTGACAAGGTACTTCACAGGAGGCTGCTGTGAAGGGCCCATGGTGTCAGAGACAAGATACTAGTGTGTACAGAATCTTGACTGTCTAGCAGAGGGTAGAGAGTGCGAATAAAAGGGTCCTTCTCGGGATAGCAGCTAATGACAACTGGTGTTCCGCAAGGGAACAACAACTTATTACTTTGCACATTAACAATCTAGATGAAGGACAATCCAACGAGAGTTTTACATGCTGCAAAGGTAAGAAGAGGGACAGTTCTCATTAAGATGGCAGGGAGGCTGCAGAAGGATTTAGACAGGGTAGGAGAGTAGGGCAAAGACATTGAAGATGGAGTACTACCTGAGAAAGTGCGAGGTGATGCACTTTAGTAGGAAGAAGAGAAGCATGGACTATTTTATAACTGGGGATAAAATTCAGAAGTCTGAAGCACAGAGTGTTGCGAGTTCCGGTCAGGATTGTCACAAGGTAAATGTGCAGGTTGTGTCAGTAGTTAGGAAGGTGCTGTATCTGGCACACACTGTGTTTGAAATCTTATATTCAGCAAAAAAACTAAGTCAACGCTTATAAACAATGATATTTGTTTATTGAACACAATTAATATTAGAACAATAAAACGAATTTCAACGTAATGAAAAACACTACAATCTATCTGATGGTTTAACGTAACTTTGGATGATCACATACCACTCCACCAGGGATTGACCAGATTCCACGTGGCGAAGTCTTCTTATTCTTCTGATGGCCTTGTAGGTGTCTTATCATTCACTGCTTATTCTCGAGTTACCACTCTCTGAGTGGTTTATGGTGATTCTTATCCTCACAAGTGTTCACGCCTTTTGGGAAGGTGTGGAGAATCTGCCAATGCAATGATCAGGTTCATTTACCCTGAACAATCAGAGTCAACCAGGGGTTGTCACATTGATGGCCCAAAGACGACATTCCATTGTCACATTCAGGTCCAACTTCAGTTGTCTATTGTAGGGTCTGGAGCTGTCAAGTTTGTTTGCAAACCATCTCTGGGTAGCTGCAGCCTGTCTGCATTCTGCAACATGTGGATGAGCACAGAGACTTTGGTCAAGGCTGGGTTCTACAACCAACATGCTTTAATCATTGTTCATTTTGTAACAATTTACTATTGTCCATCTTAAGATTATTATTTCAGGTGGCCGTCTGGTCAGAAAGGCAAATACAGGGATGGCATTTCTTTCGAGATGACTTGAATATTACAGCAGAGATGGATTTTCGCGGATCTATAAGACTCTGGTCAGACCACATTTGGTTTATTGTGTACCGTGTTGGGCCCCATAACTCAGGAAGATTGTACCATCCCTGAGCGTTTTCAGAGGAACTTCATAAGAATGGTCCTCGGAATGAAAATCTCAACATATGAGGTCTCTGGGTCTATACTCACTGGCGTTTATAAGGATGAAGGAGGCTCTACCAGAAGCATACACGATATTGGTTGCCTGGCCAGAGTAGATGTTGGGAAGATGCTTCCACTGTTCAGAAAGAAAAGACTCAAGGACATAGCTTGAGAGTCAAGAGAAAATCTTTAGAATAGAGATAAGGAGAAAAGTCTTCAGTCTGAGAGTGGTGAATCTATGGTAGAATGGCAGTTTCCTTCCCTAAAGGACATCTGTGAACCAGGTGAGTTTTTTTCTTGGCAATCGATTCATAACCACCATCAGTCTCTTAATTCCAGATTTGAAGTCAAGCTCCGCTACTTGCTATGGCAGGATTTGAACACAGGTCACTCGAACATTATCTAGGTTTATCACATAAGAATTCAGCCATAACAGCAAGAGGCCACTGAATTGTGCAGTAGTCACACAATAGTGTGACTCACGTGTGCAGTACGACATGCAAGTGCCGTACAGACAGAACATGCAAGTGCCTGGAATGCACTGATATAGGAGAAGGAGCCAATAGACCAAGGTTTCAGAGGGATCTTGGCACAAATATGAGTGAGCAGGGAACAGAATGACGTAGAGGGTGTCGGAGCAAAAACTTTCGTATTAACTTTAGAACGGCATCATGTGTCAGTGCGGGCTTGCTGGGATGAAGGGTCTGTTCTTGTGCTGGACTGTTCTTTAAAACAAGATTTGAGTGCAAGAGTTGCAAGATGTTGACTGAATGATGACTGACGATCAACAGCCACAGTCAGTGACTCTCTCCTCATCAACTTGCAGCTTCATACCCTCCCTCCCACAGCAGGAAACTCAATATGGAGAATTGGACGTGAAAGTCAGAGCTGGTAACTGGTTACTCCATCTCGCCCCTTGCTCCTGCAGCCTTCTATCTTGGACACGCGTCTTGGGGGAACACTGCACAGACAGAAGCTACATGTACTCCACACCCACCTATGCAGGCATCTGTCACATGCCAGCCTCATCATGCCATCCCAGCACATCTCCGACCCATTGACAGAACACTTTTGTACTTCAATGCTGCAGCTCAGGGTGCACTGAAAACTCTCAGTGCAATGCTGCTGCAAGGACACCGTGCTCAGGGACACACACCAAGCTCATAGATGTCCCTCTGGTCTGATCACTCCGTATTTCTACACCTTCAATACTGCTGCAAGGGCACTGTGCTCAGGGGCACACACCAAGCTCATAGACTGTCCCTCTGGGCTGCTCCCTCGGTGTTTGTACGCACTCACTTTGAACTGACTTGAATGCTCACAGAATTATTGCCTTGCCTTACCCTGCCCTCAGCAATGCTTCCCCTCAAACAGATCTACCAGGCTCACCCGCCTGCTGTATTGTCTTGGTGTTGTGGTTCTGTTCGCCGAGCTGGGACATTGTGGTGCAGACGTTTCGTCCCCTGTCTAGGTGGCATCCTCAGTGCTTGGGAGTCTCCTGTGAAGCGCTTCTGTGATGTTTCCTCCGGCATTTATAGTGACTTGTATCTGCCGCTTCCGGTTGTCAGTTCTTGCTGTCCGCTGCAGTGGTCAGTATATTGGGTCCAGGTCGATATGCTTATTGATTGAATCTGTGGATGAGTGCCATGCCTCTAGGAATTCCCTGGCTGTTCTCTGTTTGGCTTGTCCTATAATAGTAATGTTGTCCCTGTTGAACTCATGTTGCTTTTCATCTGAGTGTTTGGCTACTAAGAATTGCTGGTCATGTCGTTTCCTAGCTAGGTGGTGTTCATGGATAAACACCGTTAGCTGCCTTCCTGTTTCTCCTATGTAGTGTTTTGTGCAGTCCTTGCATGGAATTTTGTACACTACATTGATTTTGCTCATGCTGGGTATCGGGTCCTTCGTCCTGGTGAGCTGTCTGAGAGGGGCTGTGGTTTGTGTGCTGTTCTGAGTCCTGGTAGTCGCAATAGTCAGGCTGTCAGTTCAGAAATGTTTTTGATGTATGGTAGTGTGGCTAGTCCTTGGGTTGTGGCATGTCCTCATTCCGTTGTATTTCCCTTAGGAATCTGTTGAGGAAATTGTGGGGTTATCCGTTTTTGGCGAATACATTGTATATGTGTTCTTCTTCCTCTTTTTGCAATTCTGGTGTACTGCAGTGTGTTGTGGCCGTTTGAATAGGGTCTTGATGCAACTTCTTTTGTGTGTGTTGGTGTGGTTGCTTTCGTAGTTTAGTACTTGGTCTGTGTGTGTGGCTTTCCTGTGTACCTTTGTGGTGAATTCTACTTTCGGTGTTCTCTGTATCATCACGTCTAGGAATGGGAGTTGGTTGTTCTTTTCTTCCTCTCTCGTGCATCGGAATCCTGTGAGAGTGGCGTTGATAATCCGGTGTGTATTCTCAGACGCACACAACAGTCTACACAAGTATAGACAAGAAATTGAGCTCCAAAAATCGTTAATTTTAAAAACCACCATTCAAGAATGGACCCGGACTATAGAACAGGCCGTCACCATAGGACAGAACAGAACCACACAACGCAAAAAAAGACGGCACTAAAAGGAACAAAAGGCCAAACTAACACACAACAGAGAGCACACCACAAACCACTCTTAGGTTAGAAATCTCTCCCACAGACAGCTTACAGACACGGAAAGAACAATACTGGCCAAGGGTCTCAACTACAAACACAGGGACACCAAGACAGCAGACTTCCTAGTAGCACTAGAATGCACACTCAGAAACAATGGACTGACAGAAGAGACACAACAAACAGTGAGACAAAGTATCGTACTCCTGATAACAAGGAAAAGACGAACACATAACCTCAACAACAAGGAGAGGGAAGCACTAAAAGCACTAAGAAACAATAAGAACATAATCATACTACCAGCAGATAAAAGCAGAATGACGGTCATTCTGGACAAAGCAGAGTACATCCAAAAAGTGCAACAGCTATGTGCAGAGACCAATACCTATCAAAAGAAGGAGTTATACCCCACCCCACAGCTCACCAAGAGGATAAACAACACACTGAGGAACCTACAAAAAAAAATGACAGATAACCAGGCTTGACTGACAGAGAATGAAATCTGAAAGCAACAACACCGCTAGATTCTATGGACTACCTAAAGTGAATAAACCAGACATCCCACTCAGACCCATAGTATCACTACCAGAGACACCATCACACAAACTGGCTAAAGAACTACGGCTGAAACTGAAACACCAGATCAGCGGATCCAGACACTCTACACAGTCAACACAGGAATTCTTGGACATCATCAGAGATATACACATAGACAAGGAAGAAACTATGGTCTCATTTGACGTAACAGCACTGTTCACCTCTATCGACAAAACCCGAGCCAGGGAAACAACAGCCAACTTGTTGGACATTCAGAACAGACAACAAGACGGGGAACCTATCAACAAAGACGGCATACTCAAACTACTGGACCTGTGCCTCACAACACACTTCACATTCAACAACCAAATATATGAACAAATCAACGGCACACCAATTTGCTCATCCATCTCTGGAATCATAGCAGAAGTGATAATGCAAACATTAGAACAAACAGTCTTACCGCAAATTCAATCCAAACTCTGGGTCAGATATGTGGATGACAACTTTGTAATCATTAAGAACACACCAGTTCATCAACGCCACACACACAGGAATCCGATTCACTAGAGAGGAAGAAAAGGACAACCAATGCCCATTCCTAGTCGTGATGGTTCAGAGAACACCGAACGGAGAATTCACCACAAAGGTATACAGGAAAGCCACACACACAGACCAAGTCCTAAATGACGAAAGCAACCACGCCAAAACACACAAAAGAAGTTGCATCAAGACACTGTTCAAAAAGGCCACAACACACTGCAGTACACCAGAACTGCAAAAAGAGGAAGAAGAACACATATACAATGTATTCGCCAAAAACGGATACCCCCACAATTTCATCAACAGATGCCGAAAGGAAAGACAACGCAACCTAAAGGTCTACCATACATCAAGAATACTTCTGAACTAACAGCCAGAATACTGCGACCACTAGGACTCATAACAGCACATGAACCAACAGCCACTCTCAGACAACAATTCACCAGGATGAAAGACCCGATACCCAGCATGAGCAAAACCAACGTAGTGTACAAAATGCCATGCGAGGACTGCACAAAACACTACATAGGACAAACAGGAAGATAGAAGATCCGCATCCAAAACACAAACTAGCCACGAAACGACATGACCAGCTATCCTTAGTAGCCACACACTGAGATAACAAACAACATGTGTTCGCCTGGGACAACACTACTATTATAGGACAAGCCAAACAGAGAATATCCAGGGAACTACTGTAAGCATGACACTCATCCACAGATTAAATCAATAAGCACATTGTCCTGGACACAATTTACCGGCCACTGCAGTAGACAGCTGGAACTGACAACCGGAAGCGGCAGATACAAATCATTATAAATCATCGAAGCGCTTCACAGGAGACTCCCAAACACTGAGGATGTCACCTAGACAGGCGACGAAACGTCTGCAACACAAATTCCCAGCTCGGCGCACAGAACCACAACAGGAAAGAGCTGCTTTCATGCAAATCCACATTTTGAATGTGGGAACTGCTTATTAAATCCTGACAGCAAAATCATCTGGTGAACGTCATCCCGACAGCTCGAATTTCAATCTATTTTGTTTGAACAGATATTTCAAGGCCGCTGCATATCAAACAACAGGAAGAGAGAAAGGATGATTCTTCACTCTGTCCTTCGCAGGTCCAGCTTGTCTCCCCAGGCACCTAAAGTCTTTATTGTGGGTCAGAGAGCTTCAAAATTAATAGAGCACTGAAGGAAGCCATTTAGACTATTGTACACCGACGAACTCTCCAACATCAAAACTTGAAAACGGAGAGAACAGAGTGTGTGTGTCTGTGTGCCTGTGTGTCTGTGTGCGTGTGCTTGAGAGAGAGAAAAAATAACAGGCAAAAAGGGAATGAAGAGAGATAAAAGGAATGGAGAGAAAACGGAGTGACAGAGTGAGTGAGAACAAGAGGTATCAGATGAGGGTGAAGTGAGATCAGAAGACAGCATGAGGAGAAATACACAGAAATTATATTTAGAAACTCCCACAGACTGCAAGCCCTTTGTCTGGTACCGTACCCAGTGAGCGCAATGCTATCATCCCAGATCATTTATCACCAATAATATCACAGAGCCGGATACAGAAGGCTGAGCAGGATCCAAAAGAACAACAGATTGGTTCCAGGGAGAAGGTGAATTAATTAAAATATTCTGGGCCAACAGGAACTTGTAGTCCATCTAGACATTGTGTGAGAAACAGGGCGAGAGAATCTCAGCGAGGGGGATCACTGACAGGAGGGAAATCAACATCTCAGCTGTGGGTCAAATAATGACCGATAAAGTTAGAACACCTCGTCCATGGTTTTGGAATTCACATTTCAATTCATATAGTTCCACATCGTAAGTGTATTTTAACAAACTTGTCTCTTTGTAGTTTTCATGTTTTGGTATGTACAGAAATGCTTGTTTTTGGTCCCTGTATTTTGTGTTGAATAAACACATTTTATTGCTGAGGAAGAAAGGACCTGCTCCGATGGGACAGTTTTCATCTGAACCGTGCTGCGGCCAGAGTCGGGGTGAATCCTGACTAAGGCTGCAGACAGATCTTTAAACTGATTAGGAGTGTGTGTGAGTGCGGGGTGGGGGTGCAGTTACAGGGTTTAATTAGCATAGAGGAGGTAAGAGTACAGAGCTCAGGAGAGATTATTAAAATCTCCAGCACAGATGCAAATAGGACAGTGTATGGAAAGGGTAAGCAATCAAACTTCAAGCAAACTGGACAAACAAATGACAATGAGAAGAGGAACCGTTAATACAGGATTGAAGGGGTTATATCTGAATGCACGCAGTATAAGGAATAGAGTAAATGAGCTTGTGGTACAGATTGAAATTGGTAGGTATAACGTGATGGGCATCACAGAGAAGTGGCTGCAAGGGGTCAGGATATTCAAGGACATATATTCTATCGAAAGGTAGATGTCAGATGGAGTGGATTTCCATTTTTAATAAGAAATGAAATTAAATTAATAGTAAGAAATAAAGAAGGTCGGGTGGTGTAGAATTTGCGTCGGTAGGATTGAGGAACTACAAAGGAAAGAGAATCACAGTTGGAGACTTGCACAGGCCTCCAAAGAGTAGTCAGGAGCTGGGGGACAAGATACACCAGGAGATAGTAAAGATCTGTAGGAAAGGCAAAGTTATAGTGATCATGAGGGATTTCAATATGTAAGTGGAATGGGAAACCAGGTTGGTAGTGAATCGCAAGAAAAGGAATTTGAGGAATGTCGCCAGGATGGCTTTTTGGAGCATCATGTGGTGGAGCCCACTTGTGAACAGATGACACTGGATTAAATGAAGCAGGCTAGATAAGGGAGCTTAAGGTGAAGGAAAACTTCAGAAGCAGTGATCAGAACATGGTTGAATTTATTCTTCAATTTGAGAGAGAAGAAAGAATCAGAGTTAACAGTATTTCAGCTGAATAAAGGCAACTGGAGAAGCAGAAGGGAGAAGCTGGGTAGAATTGACCGAGACAGGGATCTAGCAGGAAAGACAGGGCAACAGCAATGGCAGGAGATACCAAGATTAATTCAGGAGACACTGCAGAGATACATGCTGAGTAATAGAGACATGGTACAGGGAAGATGAGACAACCGGGACTGACAAGGAAAGTCAGGGATTGCATATAAGCAAAAGAGCAAGCAGATAATGCAGTGAAGGGCAGAGGAAACTGGAGAATTTGGGCCAACATAAAGCAACAAAAATAAATAAGGAGGGAGAAGATTAAATATGGGGCTACAGCTGCAAATCTGTTGCTGGTCAAAGCACAGCAGGTCAGGCAGCATCTCAAGAATAGAGAATTCGACGTTTCGAGCATAAGCCCTTCATCAGGAATAAGAAAGAGAGAGCCAAGCAGGCTAAGATAAAAGGTAGGGAGGAGGGACTAGGGGGAGGGGCGATGGAGGTGGGATAGGTGGAAGGAGGTCAAGGTGAGGGTGATAGGCCGGAGTGGGGTGGGGGCGGAGAGGTCAGGAAGAGGATTGCAGGTTAGGAGGGCGGTGCTGAGTTGAGGGAACCGACTGAGACAAGGTAGGGGGAGGGGAAATGAGGAAGCTGGAGAAATCTGAATTCATCCCTTGTGGTTGGAGGGTTCCCAGGTGGAAGATGAGGCGCTCCTCCTCCAGCCGTCGTGTAGTTGTGTTCTGCCGGTGGAGGAGTCCAAGGACCTGCATGTCCTCGGTGGAGTGGGAGGGAGAGTTAAAGTGTTGAGCCACGGGGTGATTGGGTTGGTTGGTTCGGGCGGCCCGGAGGTGTTCTCTGAAGCGTTCCGCAAGTAAGCGGCCTGTCTCACCAATATAGAGGAGGCCACATCGGGTGCAGCGGATGCAATAGATGATGTGTGTGGAGGTACAGGTGAACTTGTGGTGGATATGGAAGGATCCCTTGGGGCCTTGGAGGGAAGTGAGTGTGGAGGTGTGGGCGCAAGTTTTACATTTCCTGCGGTTGCAGGGGAAGGTGCCGGGGGTGGAGGTTGGGTTGGTGGGGGGGTGTGGATCTGACGAGGGAGTCACGAAGGGAGTGGTCCTTGCAGAACGCTGATAGGGGAGGGGAGGGAAATATATCCTTGGTGGTGGGGTCCGTTTGGAGGTGGCGGAAATGGCGGCGGATGATACGTTGTATGCGGAGGTTGTTGGGGTGGTAGGTGAGGGGCTAACCTAACCAATAATATAACGGAAACTGTAAGAGATTCTTTAGATATATAAAGTGCAAAAGAGAGTAAAAGTGAATATGGACCACTGGAAAATGATGCTGGAGAGAGAGACCGTAGTGGGAAACAAAGTAATAGCTGAGGAAATTTGCATCAGTCTTCACAGTGGAAGACACGAGTAACTTCCCAAGAACTGAAGAGAGTGAGAGGGTAGTCTTGAATACTGTAGCCATCACCGAGAAGAACATATTAGAAAATGGAATCTTCAAAACTAGTGAACATTAGTTTGTTTAGAAAAAGGGAATAGTATTGAAATTAGCAAATGAACAGTTTTAGAGGAAGTATTGGAACTGAAAGTAATGAGCACAGACAAAGTCAACAGAGATCGATCAAATGGGAATCATATTTGAGAAAATGCCTTTGGCATATTATGCAGAAGCAATCAATGAAATATGTGCATTTTCAGAAAGAGTTTTGACAAAGCCTATTATGCATATTCAAATCCTATGGGACTCGGATTAATATGGTTTTAGAATGGGAGAGCTGGCAGGAAGCAGTGAATAGAACTAAAACAATGTATTTTTTTGAATGGAAGGCTTGGAGGATATAGCACGAGTTGGGGTTTGGACCCCAGTTATTCCCAATACATATCATATATTTGATTGAGTGAATCAAACACAAGATTTTCAAGTTTGCAGATGGCACTAAACAATATCATATTGTGAGTGGGTGAGCAGGATGTCAAAATGCTTCAACGTGATTGAGACAAGTGAAGTTTATGGGCAAATACGTGGCACATGAGGAGCAATGGGGAGGGGAGGCGTGGGATATGTGATATTGTGAGCTTTGATGGGAAAAACAGAACTGGAGCCTATCATTTGAAAGGGCATTGTTTGAAAAATGTTCATCCATGAAGGAACTTAAGCTGCATATTTTTCTTCTGTGCAGCCCTCCAAGGTCAGTGTAGGGCAATGAGATCTGTATCATGAAGTCAATACTGGTAATGGCATTGGCAAGCTGACCAGTGTATACAGACCAAACAAGTGGGGAGCTGTAACATTGAAAAAGGATCTGGATCTCCCTGTACACTAGTCACTGAAAGCAATATTGCAGGAGCAGAAAGCAGATAGGCAGATAAATCGTGTATTCATCTTCATTTCAGAGGGATTTGAATACAGGAATAAGGGTGTTTTACTGCAGCTGTACAGGGCGTTGGTGAGACCTCATCTCGAACACTGTGCAGTATTATGTACAGTTTTGGTCTCCTTACCTAACAAAGGACAAACCTGACATGGAGGGAGAGCAGCAAAGATGACCAGACTGATCGCTGTTGTGGGAGCAGAATCTGGGGCGGCCGGGCCTGAATTCCATGGGCTTTAGGAAAATGAGTGGATATATCAGTGAAATATATAAAACTCTGTCAGGACAAGACAGATTGGAATCAGGGTGACAATTCCCCTGGCTGGGACATCAAAACAAGGGGCCTCAGTATTAGGTACAGACAGACCACTCTGCATTGAGATGAGAATAAATGTCTGCACTCAGAGATTGGTGAACCTGTGGAAACCAAGGCACTGAATATAAAAAATGGATTTCTAGAAACTAAAGGGATAGGGAGAGAGCAGAGTATGGTATGAAGATAGAGGATCAGATATCATTACAGGTTGCTCTCCAATAATGTGGTAGCTGTGTACCTGTGCATCACTGTGTTGCAGAAATACATACAATATTAATAATGTGGGTCTATTGGGAAAAGAGAATAATGGGCGAACCGCAAAATATCAGTAAAAAAACAAAATTAAAGTTTGTCTAACACACACACTTGCACAATCTACTTAAACCTTTAAATCATAAAAGGTCATGAAATAGTGCTGTAAATGCAACACTTTCACAATACAGTCACTGGCTACATCCCTGTACCTTTCACCAAATTCTTCACCAAAAAGTGCGCAGGGCTGACTGACCACGTGATGCTCACATGGAGTTCCATTTCTCCTCAAGATTCTCCCCCAGTTTAAAATAAACTGGAGAGAACACTTCCCCGTTTCAGGCCCAGTTCAAGGCTTTGCAGAGCGGATTGCATTCCTGTTTTAGCTGAACACCCAGAGGGTGCATTTTGCAGACAGAGGATCCTGAAGCTGGGTTTTGTTGTTGAGCTGGTGCCTGGCAAGGAATCACGTCACAGTGAGCGGGAGCTCACTTTATAGAAAAAAGGTGCACAATTCACAAATCGCATTGCAGTCCAATCACGTTTAATAAACCCACATTATCAGAGAACTGCTTGTATATTGAATCGAGGAGCAAGATTGATGGACTGAAGGGACTACAACAGTACTTACTTTATATTTCACAATGTTTAAACATATTATTCGATATGAACACAGTGTTGGGAAAACTGCATTGAGGAGATTTTCTCAATGAACTAGAATGGGGAAGGCTCAATTTGTTGAATGGCTTACTCCTTTTCCGATGTTTCTGTGCAACCTGTGGGAGAGCTCTGGAAATGTTGTCACAATCTCTCAGATCTTAGGAAGGAGGACTCTGCAGGGTCAACAGGACTGTGATTCCCGTTCCCTTTTCTGATATCGAGGTTGGTGCTGGGTATTCTGTCTGGGTTTATCCTTTTAGACCTTGGAGCAGTGTGATACAATTGGGTGTCTTGCTTGGCCGTGTCAGGGACCATTGAAGACTTTATCACATGGCTCTGTGTCTGGAGTTATTTTTAGGCCAGACCAGGAAAGCACGGGAAATTCACTTTCTGAAAGTACGTTGGGGAAGGAGATCGATGTTTACAATCAACATTGGATGCAAGGTCACTGTTACCATCACCAGATTCTAGATCATGATATTTTATTAATGTTTTTAACTTCCACCAGCTGCCCTGAGCATTATCTTGTATTGGATTAGCAATCCAGTGACATTTCCACGACAGCATCATTTCCACAAAGGAACCTATCAGAAGTCACACTGAGCGGGTTATTTCTGTACTGCTTGACAGCTCTGTCAAAATGAACTCCCACCAATGTGATTATCCTGAAGGCACTGAGGGAGTGTTAAATGGTCAGAATGTAATTATTAATCTATTAGGGGACGGGACATGGTTAAGTAATTTTCCACATTGCCAGTGAGTTTTCAGAGTTGGAGCTGGAATGGAAAAGCTTCCCCAGGTTCACAGCTTGTTGTGCAGCACAAGTCTTCAGTACCATTGCGGAAATGGTGTCAGGGGCCATTGCCTTTGTCGTATCTACGTGTCCAACTGTTTCTTCATGTCAAGTGCAGTGAATAGAATTCGTTGAAGCCTGGCATCTGTGATTCTGTGGGCATCATGACGAGGGTGACGTGGATCAACGATTCAACACTTCTGGCTGAGGATGGTGCAGGTACTAACATCTTTTTTGTCTTTTTCATTAATGTGCAGGGCTGTTCCATTACTTAAAATGGGAATATTTCTGGAGTCCTTTCCTCCAGTAAGTTGTTTAGTAGTACACCGACATTTATGTCTGGATGTGCCAGAACTGCAGAGTTTAGATCTGATCTGCTGGTCTTGGGATCATTTCGTCCTCTCCATCAGATGTTAGCTCCGCTGTTTGGAATGAAACCATTCAGGTGCGGTAGTTTTAATGGTTTGTCATCAGCTTTAGGTACACATGTTCTTGCCCTTGGCATGTTCACCCACACACATCACTGAATCATCACTCGGCTTGGTGGTAATTGTAGTCTGATGGAATATCCTGGGAAAATGATACAGATTATGTTTGAATACAATCCTGCTTCTATTGCTGATGTTGTCAACAGCATCACGTGATAGCCGAGTTTGAGCTGCAATATCTGCAATTCAATTCTACTGACTGTCCCCTAGTTCACATCGAGACCCATTCACCCATCAGCTGTGAACTCAGTGACATCACCTGGCTTCTGATGCGGTAATACTTCCATTTTCCTACTCTCATTCTGCTGAGGGCCTCTCCTTGGTGTCATGCTTCCAATTTGTTACATTACTCAAACCCTTTAACATATTCAGTTGAATCTTCTCCTTTATCTTAATGTCATCTTCCGCGGTTGAATTGAATGTGTTTCTCTCTGGTTTCTCCCTGACCATGATGAAGAGCTCTGTGGTGTCAGTGATGCCAGCCATATGTAGTTTCAGAGCCAATGAATGTGTGCACTTTGCATGATCGTTCAGTTCCCAGGGTATGACGCTCCGTGTTGGACAGGGCGTTTGAGAAGCTTTTACGAATTGGAACTTGTTCAAAAATTGCTGAAGAAACAAAGCAGGTGGGTGGGCGTCTTTTGTAGTGAATATAGAGTCAATCTTTTGGGTCCAGTGACCTTTCCACGAAGCTCTCAATTTCTCCAGCAATTTTTGTGTTTTTAGTTCCAGTATCCTTCGCTATTTCTTTAATTGAAAATTTGCACTGTTCCCATTCGTTTCTGGAGAAACCCAGCAGGTCTGGCAGCATCTGCAGAGACAGAGAAACAGAGTTAGCCTTACAAGTCCGTGTGACTTTTTCAGAACTGAAAAAAGTTGGAAACTTGGCTTTTTAATTCCTTGCCAGAGTTGGGGATGCATGACTTGGAAAAGAGGGCATGGCATAAGATAAACGGGCTATTAGCAGTTGGGACCGAGAAGATGATGCAAAATGAATTTAAATTAAGATGTGAATGGGGAAAGGGGTTCTTTCTAACTAAGTGTAAGATAAGGAAAACATAACCAACAAGGTCACAGAGAGAACAGGAGAGAGAATGTTGACCATGTGGTATTATATAGATCTAGCAAGAGATCAGTTTTCACTCCATAGATCATCACCTCCTTCACACTAAGGAATTCAGGTGCTTGACCTCTTATTGGCACTAGTAAGAGTTTCATGTTGCCTTAGTTTTGTAACATAGAGCAAAACTGACATTATGAAATTTGGGCTGTTTTCTTTACCTGTCATCTTCATAATTCTTTCAAATTTGAAATCCTTATTGCTAAACATTTTATCTTGAAGTTAGTATCAGATAGAGTGTAGGAGGTTGAGGGATGACATTCTCGAAGTTTATAATGTCATGGGAGGTATGGATAGGGTGAATAGCCAAGGTCTTTTCTGCAGGATCAGGGAGTTCAAACATAGATGCGTAGCTTTAAAGTAAAAGAGGGAAAACTTGAAAGGGACAAAGGGGCAACTTTATTTACACAGAGGGTGATGTAAATATGGAATGAGCTGCCAGAGGAACAGTCGTAGATGGAAGTACAGCTACAATATTTCAAAGACATTTGGACAAGCATGAATGGGAAACGTTTAGAGGCATATGGGCCAAGTGCAGGCAACTGAGAGTAGTTTAGTTTAGAAAACCTGGCCAGCATGGACAAATTGGACCAAATGCTCTGTTTGTGCACAATATGATTGTATTAGATTAGATTAGACTTACAGTGTGGAAACAGGCCCTTCGGCCCAACAAGTCCACACCGACCCGCCGAAGCGTAACCCACCCATACCCCTACATTTACCCCCTACCTAACACTACGGGCAATTTAGCATGGCCAATTCACCTGACCCGCACATCTTTGGACTGTGGGAGGAAACCGGAGCACCCGGAGGAAACCCACGCAGACACGGGGAGAACGTGCAAACTCCACACAGTCAGTCGCCTGAGGTCGGGAATTGAACCCGGGTCTCAGTCGCTGTGAGGCAGCAGTGCTAACCACTGTGCCACCGTGCCGCCCATAATCTATGAATCTAGAAAGCAAGAAAGACGTAAGAAAAGATATGATGTAATAAATTTGCAAGAAATATAAAGGCAAGCATCACGAGCTTTTACGTCTGTATAAAGAAAAGCTTAAAAATATGTTTGTGAACAGAGGCTGAAGTGCAGTCAGGAAAGTACATTGAGGCGATGTGGAGGGCCACTAGGGAACTGGCCACAGGGAACAGGTAAATAACTTACACCAGTATTTTAAATCGTTCCTCATCGGGAAAGTATGCATTTAAATGGTGTAAACAAAATGGCAATAGGAGGGAATTTCTTGAATTGTCTGTAACAAAAGTAACAAGGTTTTAAACTAACAGATAAGAATAAGGGTAGCAGGTCAACAGTTAATTTTAAAAGAAATGGTCACAGAGTGACTAGCAGCACTGTGTGAAATATTCCATAACAGTCTGGATTACAGGAGTGTTCCAGCGAAACTTGAGACCCTCCAATGTGGTGTCTGTCTTCAAGAAACGAATGAGACAGAAAGCAGGAACCATTTTGCCTAACTATTATTGCAGGGAATCTTCTAAAGTTGGTAAGGAAGGAATTGCAGGGCAGTTAGAAAAGCTAAATCCAGAATTGACATGGTTTTGTGAAAGGGAAACTACTTTTGTTCTGTAAAATCATATTTTTTTTTCTGGAGATCCCTGAGAATGTCAAGATTAGAGTCATGCTGGAAAAGCACAACAGGTCAGGCAGCATTCAAGAAGCAGGAAAGTCAATGTTTTGGGCAAGAGCCCTTCATCAGGAACTCCTGAGAATGTGACAAACAGCCTTGATAAAGGGAACTGGTCAACATGTGGCTTTCCAGAGATTTTCCACAAGGTATCACAAAATAGATGTTCTGACACAAGACAGAGGCTTTTAGTTTGATGGAATGACGGTGGGTTAACACATAGAAATCGGAGAGTCAGGATTAATGGATATTCATGAAAAAGGTGTATCTACTGGATTACCACAAATATCAGGCGGATGGCATCAGTTATTTACAATCTACACTGATAGCCTGACGGCAGGAGCTGAATTAAATACACATCCGAGTTTGTAGATGACACTGAGAACCAAAATTCAGGCTGTTATTTAATGGAGAGGACTCCCAAATAAAGGAGCAGTAAAAAGGGATTGGAGTGTTCCTGTGCAGGAAAAGTAGCGTCAGCATGCTGATGTTGCAAGTAACTAGGCTGGTTCATGAGGCGGGTTCCTGGCATGAAAGGTTTGATTTATTGGGTGCATCGAAAATGGTGAGGCGATTATTCATTGCGGTTGAAATGCATAAGGGTGATATTACTGAAATGTACAAGATACAGAGGGGGCTTGACAAGGTAAATGCTGAGAAGGTGTTTCCCCTGAGCCTCGAACTCAAGGAGATAGATACCAAATAAGGAACACCAATTTCAATCTTCTCTCAGAAGGTAGTGAATGTCTGAAATTCCCGATTCCAAAAGAGTTGTGGAGGGATACAACGAATTGCGTGGGAAAGCGGAGTTCAGTCCTGGAGCCGATCAGCCATGTTCTTATTAAATGAACGTTCAGGCTTGAGGGGCCGAATGGCCGACTCCTGTTCCTTTATCTTGCATTCCTATGTTATGATTTTGGAAAGTAACGGGTTATTTTCCTGGAAATCGTATTGTACAATGTTGCATTCAGGAAGAGCAGAAGATTTGTTTGAGTTAACCCTTGGTGGGGTATGGTGGCTGTATTCACTGGGAATCTGGGTCTGGAACATGACTCACATATGGAGCAAAAGTTACAGAGAGGGGAAGCCTGGAAAGAAGGATTGCGGTTGGTGGTCACTTTCTGACCCAGCCTGGATTCTACAAGTACATTTCTGAAACTGTGCCTAACCATTGGAGTGGTCTCGATCTGCCCCTGTGTAGCAGGTCCCAAGGGCTGAGTGGAACATCAGAACACAGGGCTGAGGGACACAAGTGGGCCAATCGGTCCTTTAACACTACTCCACACGTGAATAAGGTCGTGGCTCATCTCATTGTGGTCCCAGCTGCATTTTTCCCTCCATGCACCATTATCCCTGATTCATCGGTCTGTAAACAATCAGACGAGGCCACCCTTGCTTTAATATAAAGATTCAACCATCCCAAACTTCTGAGAAAAAGAATTCCCACTTTAATGAAATCCAACTTTGAGAACTTCTCCTCAATCCGGTTCTGACTGAAGTTGGAGGGTGTCAACAGTTTCCTTTTCTAGTCTCACACCTCCACTGCTCATAACACATTTTAAATGTAACCAGGTTGGTGATATGACCGATTATAAAGGTTTCAGACTGGGCCTGATTCAGTGACAGGAACAAGTCAGGCAGATTTCTTTCATCAGCCGCAGGTAACTAATAGGGCTAATGGAGCAGTATGTCGAATTTGTGATTAGCACTGCTACCTCATATCAGCAATGAACTGAGGTCAATTCGAACCTCGTCTGACCCTCTATGTGGAGTGTGAACATTCTTCCCGTGTCTGTGTGGGTTTCTTCCCAGTTCTCCAGTTTCCTCTCATATTCCAAAAATGTGCAGCTTAGAGTGATTGGCCATTTTCAATTACTCAGAGTGACCGGGAATGTGTAGGTTAAGTGAGTTAGTCATGGGAAATGCAGGGTTACATGGATAGGGTAGAGGGAGAGGTCTGGATAGGATAATGTTCGGTGGATTGGTGTGGACTCGATGGACTGAATGTCCTGCTTCCACACTGTAGGTGTTCTATGACAATGACTTCAAGTTTGGACTATGCAAACACCCAGTGAGTATCTCGTTGATCCATTCACCCCAAGGCATTGTATATTTCAATAAGGTCAGCTCTCATTCCAAGGGTAACCTGTAAAAGTCTCCATATTGTCAGCCCTTCATCCATGGAATAAGTGAAGGGAAGCACCTCTGATCTACTTCCAATATTACTATATCCATTCTCAGATAATGATACAAAATTAAAACTAATCTCACACATCGATGAGTCGGTTTATGCTCATTTATGTTAATCTTTCCAGCGAGGCAGAGATATTGAATATTTTTGAGGCAGGTTCACGAATCACAAACGAGTCAAGGATTATCGAGGAGTGGGCAGCAATGTGCCTTGTGGGGAAAATGTAGACATTGTTACTGAATGGCATGGCTCCAGAATATCCAGGAATTGAACAAAATGATAACATCGACAAGTTTTAATTGGGAAAAAAGGTGTCAGCGATATGAAAGGTCTGCTTTGCTGTGCTCTGAATCACAGTGGTAATCTAACCTACTCCACCACAGTCATTTACTTAAAATTGAACACTAAATGAGCTACAGAATCCTTACTAATTTCGTTTTGTCAAGTGGAAATGACAAAACACGGGAAAGGATCGAGTAAGTCCCAACATGCAGGGCAATGTCAGAAGCTTTCATCATGCCTGAAGCTGAGCTGTAACCCCCTCTGCTCGTTTGATGGACCCAGTTACTCACCAGGCCTTGGTCATCGAGTTCATCAAGTCACGTGAAATGATTGAAGCCATGATTGAAGAAAGGTTCAGCCGTGGTTATAACCGCTCTCAGCCGTGCTCCAAAAACATGACGAGCAACTTGAAAGCCTTGGAAACAGAACGGATGAGGTCGAGCGCCAAACTGCAGGGGCAGAGTCTGTGATCTATTCCTCTAAGGAGCAGATCCTCGCCCTTGGAAAACATATCCGTACCTTAACTAAGCAAGGTGACGACCACGAGAACTGGGCAGAATGAAGAATGTTCATATCATCGGTCTGCTGGAGACATAAGGTGCTCAGCCACTGATTTTTTTTCGAGAACTGGCTGCCGTGATTCCTTCACTTCGAAGCTGAAGAGGGACGGGTGAAGAGTGAGACAGTTCATCGGGTTACGGAGGGCAGGTCAGACTCAGACTAACGCCCTCACCCTGTCCTTGTGTGATCACGTAGTTCCAGGGGCATTCAAAGACTTATGGAATCTTCCAGAACACAGGGAAAAGATCTAACAAGGGTTCCAGGATTATGTTCTTTCAGGTCTTTTCAGCGGCAGTGATTCAAAAAAGAAAATCTTTTGATGATATCAAGAGAATACTCAGGGTACTTGAGATTCAGTATTCCTTAATGAACCCAGCGGTGCTCCATATTCTTTCAATAGATTCACGCACTGGTGACTCTTTCAGTAGATCCATTGACTATCCAGAGGACGGGAAAACATTGTGGATACTACAAAGCAGGCTGGATGCTTTCATGGATATCGATAATCATGCTTCTCTCGTTTTAAAGGAAGTTTGTTGAGTCTTTCTGCTAATAAATTATAGTCAGAGATGGGTAGAGTACACACTTTTAACTTCACTAATATTACTACTCGTTTTTCTCTTGCTTAGTTTGTGTGTCGATTTCGGCTCAAGCTGGAGGGAGTTATGAAGGTGATCATAATGACTGAATACCTACCTAAGGGCAGTTCAATCGCGATGTTTGTGATTAATTGCCCTAGATGCAGTATTACTAATGGGGCAGAAGATAAAGTTTTGTGACGTGCAAATGCCCTCAGTGGGTGGGGGGTAAATGCCCCTCCTGAGAGCCATTGGCACTTTGTATCCTGCTTTTTGTTGTCTTTGTATGTATTTAGTTATGGAACGTTTTGAGAGCTTGTTAGTTGTGGTAGCTTTAGTTAGTCTTTGTTTAGGCTCTATGAGTGTTTTTTCATTGATGCTCAGCGATTTGTAATTCGAGTTCTTCCTCTTTGGAGTTCAAATGTTGTTCCAGTGTGTAAAGGCTAATGTCGTGCTTAAATGTTGCATCTGGAGCATTAAGGGGACCACTTAATAGGAAAAGGGTACGTTCTAGCCTTAAAAAGGAGAGGGTGGTTATTGTTCTACTGCAGGAGATGCACTTTGATGACAAGGAACATTTCACATTACAGCAGGGTGGGTTTGATCGGGTTTATTTTTCGTCTTCTGATACAAGGAGTAGAGGAGAAGCCATACTGGTGAGGAATAATCTTCCACTGAAATTACGAGATTGTATGAGACATCCACCGGAGGATCATAATCCTCAAAGATATCTGGGGATGAAAACGGTATTTTGAATGTTTATTGCCCCCTAGCGCACAGCCTTAAATTCCTGATAGATGCATTTTCCAAATTAAGTAATCTTCCTTCGAAGCACATTATTGTAGGAGGAGATTTCAATAGTCTTTTCACCCACGGTGTACAGAATGGCCAAAAGCCCCCAGTACCATCTTAACAATCTAAGCAATTTTTGTGTGGAACTGTGGCTGGTGGATGTTTGGAAGCAGATCACCTCATGTATAGGGATTTTAGTTTCTTCTTTAACCCGCGGAAAGGCCACACTAGGGTTGATCTCTTCCTCACCTTGCAGCAATCTTCGATTCGGTGGTGTTCTGTACAATTTGGAATATTACCATTTATGACCATGCAACAGTATACGTATTGGTAAGTTTAAGGGCAATAGCAGGTTCGAGACACTGGCGAATGGATCGTTTTATTCTTAAGGATAGTAAATTCATTGAGTATTTTTGTAATGAATTCAGATCTTTCTCAGCCATTAATTCAGATTCAACCAGTAACCCATCCATTCTATGGAAAATTGCTAAGGCTTATGCCAAAGGAATCAATATTTCTTAGGATGCAGCAGAAGCTGGAGCAGGAACAGTTGCTCCAGGCACGGTTGAAGGCAGCCGAGAGGGCATACTGTGATAAACCCTTGGTGGCTAGGCTGCAGAGGATCATAATGCATCGGTCTACAGTGAATTCTATGCTCACACAGACAGCCAAGAAGGAACTTACATTTGCAAAATAAAGGCTGTTTGAGCATGGTGATAAACCTGGGCAAGTATTTAGCCTATCTTGCGAGTAAAAAGAAAGCCACAAAGCCATTACCTCAATTAGGGAAGGTACTGGAACCTTAGCTGCAATCCCATAAAGGTTAAAGCAGCATTTCAGAGATTTTACTCCGTATTATATCAGACTGAGCATTATGAGGATTAAGATGGAGTGTTTCTTCAAGAACTTGGATCTTCCAGGGGTAACCTCCAAATGAGTGTCTTGCCTTAATGCGCCATTGTCAGTGCTGGAGAGTTTAACGCAGCTTCAGGGCGGAAAGGCGCCCGGTCCTGACGGATTTCCAAGTGAATTTCATGTGGAATTTATAAATGTATTGTCAGGGCCGATGCTTACCATGTTAGTCACTCACACGGTCATGATTGATTCCTATCATCTTTAAGAGAGGTTCTTATTCTTAAGAAAACGAAAACACTGGAAGATTGTGCTTCTCAGAGGCCCATCTCACTTTTAAATGTTGACTTCAAAATCCTGTCTGAGACCCTTACATTACGGCTGGAAAATGGCTATCCTTCCATTGTCAAACTGGACCACACCGGTTTATAATGGGCTGCAGATACTGCAACAATATTAGAAGATTACTCAATATGGTCTAAGCGTGCCCAGAACAAACTATATATGTATTAGTGATCCCTTTAGACACAGAGAAGGCATTGATTGGATTGAGTGGCTGTATGTCTTCTATATATAAGAATGGTTTGGTCCAGGCAAAGTTTTTATCAAGTGGTTGAGGCTCCTTGAAAGCAATCCTCTGGCCACGTTTCTCACCAATGTTTTGAGATACTGTAACATTAATATTCCAAGAGGCAGTCCAAGGTAGACCCCTTTCGCCAGTGTTGTTTACGTTGGTCATTGAGCCACTGGTGAAGGCCATCTGCAGGGACCCCAACATATCGGCCCCAGATGTGGGAGAGAAGTCACGTTAATACCATTAATTTTACCAAGTCGGAGGACATGTCTATGGGCGACCTTGGGGAAATAGCTGATGTCGATGGAGAAACCTGGTTTCTTTTTCAATGATCCCGGGGGTATGGGGATATTCCCTATTTAGATGTATTCATTAATCCTATCTTTGAACTTATATTTAAGTTGGAATTTGTCCATTTGTTTGACAAACTTAAACAACACCTTCGAAGATGGAAGACACTTCCAGTATCCTGGCTAGATCAGATAGCTCTTATTAAAATGAATTCCCTCCCTTGTTTGCTATACCCCATGTGAATGTTTTCTTTGATGTTTCCCGGACAGACATTTAAGAGAATTAATGCATGATGTATCTCTTTGATTTGTCATCATAAGCGACCCCTTATCAAGCTAACCAAATTACAAAGACCCCACAGTTTGCGGGGAGCATATCTCCCGGATATTAAAAGCTATCAATTAAGCTCTTCTTTACCCGATGTTAGTGAGGCCATGGCGCCAATATGGTTAGATATTGAAGCTTCTCAGGCAAAGCGCTCCCTTATTAGTCTGCTATTCACAGACAAAATGAAGACAGTTATGAAGTATTGACATTTCCCAATGAGTATCAATAGTTTTAAAACATTGACGGCAATGAGTCCGATCGAGGGCAATATCGCCAAACCTAATTTCTTATTCCAAAACGTGGTGTACCGTGTTTCCGACCGGGGATACTAGATTCCATGTTTAAACAAGGGCAACTCGTCAGTGTATCTTGCTTTGATGATTTTTTTGAGGGAGAAACAATTATGTCCTTTGATCGAATAAGTCTGAACTGTAGAATACCGAGCAGAGATGCCTTCTGTTTTATTTTTATCAGATGAGAAATGTTATTCGAAAAAGAACCACGCTTTTAACAGACCCGTACAGATCAGATGCATGGAAGAGGTTGCTTAGTGGTAAGAACACACTCTCTGTCAGTAACTCTTTATCATTTGTAAGAGAGTGGCCCCTCAGACGAGACTTTGTGCCTTTCTGAGGTCTGCGAAGAGAGTTGGCCTTTCAAATCTCTTCGGACACAGGGGAGGATATTTATGAAAATGCAAGAAGGGTTTCAGTTTGTAAGAATACTCTTGCCATGTAGTTGAAGATTCTTCATAGAGTCTATCTGGCCCCTGATTCTCTCTCAAAATTCAAAATAGGAGCATGTCTCAATCACAGAATGACTATAGGCACTCTTACTCATTGCTTGTTGACCTTGCACCAGCGGTATAGGTGCAGTGTGATATGGAGAGAATCTTGGGGACCGAATTGGAGATGGATCTGGTTTCCATTTTCGTGGGCCTGCCCAGTGTGCCTCACTTCGTTGTGCATAGGGAAAAAAAAATACTTCAATACCTTCACTCTGTGTTCAGAAAAACATTCTGGTGCGTTTGGTGCCTGAAAACGCCCTTGGTTTGTTGCGTTTTCGCAAGATCATTATGGAACATGGCCCTTTGGACTTTTTGAAAGGTGTGGTGCAACAGAAAATAGAAGATTTTTATAAGACATGACAGCCCTTTTTGAAGTATCAAGATACAGGCTGATCTGGCACTCTAATAAGGACTTTTATATAGCTATGACGAACCTGATGAATGATTCTAATGTCCAGGCAGGAAGAATTCCGGCAAATGGACGTGTAGGATGAGAGCCAAAGTTTTGTCACACTGTTATGTATTATTCATTTGTTTAATTTTTATTTTTCTTCTGCCCGTTTATTTACCTTTTTGCTTTGTATGTATATGCACAATGGTGTAATTTTGTTCAATTTGCATTGTTTTTTGAGTTGGGTACTTTTTGATTCATTGTAGCACTAAGAAGTGTTTCTCTCAATAACAATAATTTTGAAAACAATAACATGTTATCCTGGATAGAATAGAGTCCCAAAGGACAACTTTCTCATTCGTGAGACCACAAATTGCAATTCATCCTCAGGGTCATTACATCTCGGGTGACAGGGTAACGTTGGGAGCACGACCCCTTAATAGTAACCTCCGTCAGTTTGGGGAATTGAACCTGCGCTGTTAACCTTCCTCTGCATCACAAGCCAGCCATCCAGCCAACAGAGTGGGAGACTGCGTAACTGCTATAGACAGAAATAGCCAAACTCAAAGTAAAGTATAAAGTTTGATAAGAATGGAAAAGGTACAATTCAGATGATGGTCAAGATAATGGCTGAGGAAAATAAAAGCCACTGGAAATTGTATTTTATAACGAGACAGGTGATTAGATGCTTTCTTTGGTTGAATATAATAATGTGACACAAGCGAAATTACCAAAATTACTAATTGCAATTAGATATTGATAACCGTAAATTAATAGTATATTTTTGATTGGTCTGTGTGAAGCATGCTAAGCATCACATGAAAGTAAAAAGCTGACGGAGCATATTTTTTGGAGGGTCCATCCCCATGGGAAATGCCTCCCGAACACATGCTTGAAGAAACCCCTGGTAATAAGTGCCTGAGTGTCGTTTGGTCAGTGACAGGAAACCAAGGGGCTGAATGATTGAAAGTTCCTGAAACGTGAAGCTCAGAAAACAGTCAGATCGCCCCGATCTTATTAAATGGTACAACACTTTTGAAGGGCTGAATGGCCTCATTATGGATTTTAATAGCAAGTGACTAAAAAAAAAACACTCTGCTCCTTCCCCTAATGTTTTAGACAAAGTGGAACTGCCATTATCCTGAAGCTGGGAATTATTTGGAATATTATCTGAAGCATGCCATAATCAGTATTCTCCAGAGCATTCTACAATCTGTGGGGGTATTACAAAAGCAGGCAATAGAGGGGGGAAGAGAGAGAGGGGGGTAGATGCTTCAGACAGGAGTGAGAATGGTGGAGTATGAGCCTTGTTCGGGGGTCGGTGCTGTAATGGATATATAGTGAGTGTGAGGGAGCAGAGAGAATGCAGTGACCCATATGGTGACAAAGTGGGGAAGGTTATTGATGCTTGTCGTGTGTTACTGAACATTCTTCAGACCGCAGATACTGCACTGAGCTCGGTGGTGAGCTCGAACCATGCTCGGTGGGTCTGGTGGTGTGGCCCACTCTGGGAAGAGACGGACTAACTCATCCACCAGGACATCCGTGACCCTGTTGACAACCCGTGGTATAATTGGCCTTAATCTACCATGCACTGGGTAAATTCTACAGGGCAGCTCCAAACTGAGGAACGCTAAATCGTGTGGCCATTGTTCTTTTAAAGATGGCGCCAGTGCCAGGGATAATGGTATATCCAGGGGCATACGGGTGATGGAGGGTACCTCCAGCCAAGACGGGTGGGAGAATAGGGCTGGCATTGAATGAGAAGGATACCATGGGGTAGGGTGGGCAGTTAATGAGGTGAGTTCGTAACAAAGCACCAGGGAACTAGCTCGGCCCCGTGTAGACAATCCCTCTGTCACACTCAATGAAAATCACACAAAAATGAATTATTGTTGGATTCAGCCAAATGAGTTGTAGACTGTGCTGACACTACTCACAGGTACAAAGCTGCTGAACAACTCCTCATCCAAAACTCTCCATCATCTGAACTCACACCTATATCCTGTTCACCATCATTCCAGGTAATACTGGCATATTTTGCCAGATGGTACTGAAATGTCTATATATCAGCAATCTGTAACCTGTGATCACATCCTTCCATGACACTGTTTCTCAATCGCATCTTCTCTGTCTAAACCCAAAACCACTTTCCTTTGCAGTCATGCACAGAGACAGGCCATTCAGCCAAAACTGGCCCTTACTAACCAAAATGTCCGTCCACATTAACCCCATTTCCATGCACATGGCCCACATTCTCTGCCTTTCCAATTCATATATTGTTCGACAAAGCGCAGCGAGGTTTTGTGACATCAAGAAAGGTCTCAGGAAAGATCTCGCAGAGTCTACCATTCATCTCACCCCAGCAATCAGATTACACAGAAACAATTTGACTGGACCTTATAAACAAGAAGTAGAAGCAAATGCTGGTGGGAGATGTGTATGGAAGTAAATACTGCAGGGGAAAAATTGTGTATGTTATAAACAAGGAATTAGATACACACGCGTTTGCAGGCAAAACTCAACGGGTCTGGTACTATTTGAAGGATGAAGGTCGAAAGTTTGGCCCTCGAATAGCACAGCAGGTCAGGGGGGCATCCAAGGAGCAGGAAAGTCGAAGTTTCGGTCATAAGCCATTCATCAGGAATTCATTTCAGAATTCACTTTTTCCTAATCCTCCGTAAGAAGACAGTGAGTCAACATTTTTAATTTGGGGATTCTTCATCAGAACAGCTTTTGTTTTCGATCTCCAGTATATGCAGCTCTTTGTTTTATTTTAGATCAGCAATTATCTTGCATGCTGCACTATTAATGGACAACTTGATCTGGGAAGAAGGGGAAGGGGTGAGCGCAGAAGAGCAGGCAATGTGTCAGTCACAGCTTAAGGCCCTGTCATTCAGAATGTGAATTCTAGAGTGGAGGTAAAGGAAGGCTTGTCAGAATCACTGCACTGGAATTTGACACAATTTGAACAAACGTGACGGATCCAGAGAATGTTGGAGGATGCAATCTCGCTCGCAGTTGGTCATTGAGTGGCACAGTGGCGAGCAATACTTCCTTATAGCACCAATGACCTGCGTTCGATTCCACCCTTTGGTAACTCTCTGTGCAGTGTTTGCACCTTCTCCCTGTGTGTGCGTGAGCTTTCTATGGGTGTTTGGTTTTCCTCTAACAGCCCAAAAATGTCCAGGTTAGGCACAGTGATCTCACTGAATTGATCCGCAGTATCCAGCGATGTGCAGGTTCGGTTGATTGTCTATGGGAAATGTAGAGTTTCCGGGGTAACGTTTGGGTTTGTTGATCAGGAGGGTCAGTGTGGACTCGGTTGGCCAAAAAGTCTGGTTCCACACTGCAGGGTTTTTATAATTTCTGTGTAGCTGTCTGCGTTTGAAAACACTTCCAGAGATCCTACCTATAAGTGCTAACACAATGTGCCTCAACAAAATGTTACACCTTCCATTTGTCTAATAGGAACTCCATCAGCCACTCCTCGGCCCTTCAGCCTATCTGATCAGCGTCCCGTTTTACTCTGTGTTAACCATCTTCACTGTCCACTACCTCACCAATTTTGGTGTTATCTGCATAGTCACTAACCGTTCCTATTGTATTCACATCCAAATCATTTATATAAAATGACAAAATTCATTAGATACTTGTAGTACACTGTGGGTCACAGGCCTCCAGTCCAAAAAAATATAACAGTTCACAAACATTTCCTTCGTCTATTGCCTTCGAGCCAATTACCTCCAACTCTCCCTGTATTCCATGTGATCCCACCATGCTAACCAGTATACCATGTGGAACCTTTTTGAATGTCTTACTAACGTCTATATTCTATTCCACAATTATATTTCTTTGTCTTCATCAATCTTTTTCGCCACTTCTTCAAAATGCTAAATTAAATTAATGGGACTCAATTTCCCACACACAAAGTCATGTTGACTATCGCTAATTGGAATTTACATTTCCAAACACAAGTAAATGCTATCCCTCAGAATCCCCTCCAACAACTTACCCACCAATGATGTCAGTCCCACTTGTCTACAGTTTCCTGGCTTTTCCTTGCCAACTGTTCTTAAACAATGGCACAACCTTACTGGTGACTGTCCATGATACAAATATCTTAGCTAGAGACTGAACAATTACTTCTCTAGCTTCCCAACGGATCTGAGGTACATCTGATTCGTTCATGGATCATAGATCAGTGCAGTACAGTACAAGCCCTTGAGCTGTTGATGTTGTGCCGATAGTTTATCCTACTCTAAGGTCAGACTAACCTTCATTGTACTAAAATCCATGTGCCTAGCCTAGATTCACTTAAAAGGTCAGAGGGGGTTATCCAACTTAATGCATGTTAAAATATCCAGCTCCTCATCTTCTGTAATATGGACAATTTTCATGGTATCACTATTTATTTCCCGAAGTTCTCTACCTTCCATATCCAGAACACAGTAGTCCTGCAGTGTTCTGGCACTACTCCCACATACATGGAAGAAACAGGAAATACTGATGCAAAATATGAATTTAGTATCTTACGGATCTTCTGTAATTCCACACATAGGTCACTTTGCTGATCTTTAAGGGCTCCTGGTCTCTCCCTACTTACTCTTTTGACCTTAAAGTATTTGTACAAACTCTTTGGAATGTGCCTTACCCTACTTTTGAAAGATATCTTATGTCCCCATTTTGCGCTCCTGATTTCCCTCTTGGGTATTAGCCTACATCCCTGGTACTCCATGATGGATTCACTCGATCCCCACTGCCTGTACCTATCATTCTGCTCACCATTCAGCATTCCTTCCACTTACCAGCCTTGCCCTGCCCATAGACAGGAACATGCTTTCGCTAGACTCTGGAACTCATTTGTGAAGGCCTCCTACTTTCTTGCCAATAGCTTCTCCAAAGAAGCTATTCAAAGTATCAACATAAAACGTTCAAAGTTGGCCTGACTCAATTTAAAACTTTTAAATTTGTATGAGGACTATTCTTCTCCATAAGCATTTTACAACTAATAGTTACTGCATAACAGGCTCAAGAAGCAGAATAGCCTCCTCCTGTCTCTCTGTCATAGACTTGAGAGGCTCAATGGCCTCCCCTATCCCTTTGTAACAGGGGTATGGGGACAGAATTAATTCCTCATGTTCCTGCGCAGCAGTCTCGATGCTCTGAATGATGTCCCAAGGTTATGGAAGAATTTGACAGCAATGCACATAAAACCAGGAGCAACATTACACAAAGTCAATGGGCAATAAATATATGCACTGGTTTATTGGCTCTGGAAATTACCCCACCAGTCACCTTATGCAGCCGGTCTGTTACTTTTCATTGTCACCCTTTACAAACAGTATGTAATATACACAGTCCTGCAGTGTTCTGGCACTCCTCCCACATACATGGAAGAAACAATAAGAAGAATGAAAGATTTATGGTCCATCCCGAAACAACGCCCATCCATTCCATCCACACCGAGAAATGAAAAGTGATGTCAGGAAGGCGTTAGCTGGACGTGTTTGTTCAGTGACTGTGATTAATGTTAGCCTCCATGAGTTGCAATTACCCCAGTAGACGTTTGCATCCTTTAATGATAAGTGGGCTCCATTCAATGTGTTATCCCACATTAAAGTGGGAGCTTTGCCGACAGTGTTAACAGGAATCAGCAGCTCCAGAGAGAAAGGGGGAGAGATCAGAGTCTGAGCACATTAGACTGGAATGTTACTGCAATGGATCACAATCTGAGAATATTAGACTGGAATGTCCCAAGAATGTACAGGAGATTGTATTGGGATGTCTGGTATCTTTCTACATATTATGATCGAAGGTCATTATAGTGGCGGATCAAACATGCAATTTACATTATACTATACTTTTCTTATCCAATCCTGGCTTTTGTTAGTATACCTGGTAAGTCTCACTGTTCAGTCGTTAATTCTATAAATCATGTATGGCAATAATACTGATCTTTCATTCACTCTACTCTCCTTACCACTGTTATTGTTCCTGCTAAGACTCTGAATCCAGATATTCACCTGAAAAACCACTACTAAATTTTCAATTCACTCTCTCCCTCCTTCCTTCTGACAGTGTTACTCATGGGTTGCTATGTTGACTTGCTCAGTTTCCATGATTCGTTGTATCTCTGCACTTGCTATCTAAATATTGAAGGCATTGAGGTCACTATCTTCTGCTCTGGTTACAAACTGCATTGCCTTCCTCTGACTCCATCTCATCCCCGGACAATATTTGAAGCTGAAATACACAAATGACATCAGTGGTGATCCCTTTGGCCATGAACCAATTCCTGACACTACACCCTGACCATTCCTAATTGCAACTACTGCTAAATCCAGCATATACTTCACTGGCTCTTTCCATCTGCTATTTGAACCATGAGCTGTGAAATACAGTCTTAAAGATGGCATTCGTCTGTCACTGACACACATAGCTGAAAAACTGCAGAAACAATTCTGAGTCAATATTCCACAGCTAATATCTGATATCACACAGAACTCCCCATCCATCCATCATTCCTGTGCGTACTGACGTATAATGCTATTGGGTCTGACAATGCCTTTACTTTAATATTCTCAAACACGTCATTAACAGCTGCCCATGAACTATCTCTCTCTGTTCCTTATACAAAGCCCTTACAGTTGTTCACATTTAAACTGATTTCCTCCATGTGTGCTCTCTCTTAAACAATGATTTTCACATCTCACCCTGCCCCAGAACGGCACCCACATGCACACATAAAACCCCTTGCCTTGAGCTGATGCATGAAGATACAGAGACATTAATTTGTGGGAGCCTATTTACTGTCACTCGCAGTATGGGCGGCAAATTGTCCCGTATGAGTCAGCTACATAGTTCAAATGTAGCAGCAATATACCGGCAAAATTATGCAATTCTCCCCATGCTGGGCAGCTGGTCAAGCTTACTGAGCAATACACTGCGATAGATTGCACAGCACCCCCATGTTGAGCAGATAGTTCAGTTTATTGAGCAATGTACTGGCACAGTCTGAACAGCTCCCCATGCTGGCCAGATAGTCCAGCGAACCGAGCAAAACACTGGGATTGTCTGCACAGCTCGCCATGCTGGGCAGATAGTCCAGTTTACTGAGCAATACACTGGCATAAGCTGCGCTGCATTCCACACTGGGTTGTCTATTTGTCCCAGTGCACAGCTTCTGCATTTGTTCTGTGAGGCAAATTCAACATTTAGTGGAGCAAATTTGGTAAGCTGATCTGGCAATGCCATTATTCAATATTCTCATCCTTTGATTTGAGCCGCTAAAGTCTCACTGCTCCATTTAGACCCACTCCCTTGTTTGTTCCGCATATTTCAACAACATGCTCTGTTGCTGTATAAATTGTCCGTTTCTACCTTTAATGTGAATATCTCTGTCAATCTCTATCTATCTATGGCCTTGGGTTTTGGTTGTGAATCGAATATGGAATTATGAAGTTCAGAAATAATGTGATGGTGTGTGTCAGGCTATTGTTCACTTCCCGCTGTGTCCCATGTGTTACTCCATGGAAAGGGGAGTGTGTGCTGGGCTGTTGTTCATTTCCTGGTGTGCCACTTGAGGTGCTTCATGAAGAGGTGTGTGCGTGTGCAGGGCAGTTGTTCACTTCCCGGTGTGTTCCACGTCGTGCTTTATGTTGGACAGCGGCGTGTGTGCTGGACTGTTGCTGGTGTATTCCATGTGGTGATACATAGACAGCGGGTTGTGTTTCGGGCCGTTGTTCACTTCCCGGTGTGTCCCAAGTGGTGCTCCATATTGAACAGGGGGTTTCATCATCTTTGACTCATGTCTTTAAAAACTTGGTCTGTGTCTGTCCACTGAACGCCTGGGTTTGTTCCTCACAGCTGATCGCGTGAGCAGAAACACTTTTAGGGCTCGGAAATATAAATATAAAGGAGTAACTATCTCACGTTCAGTGGAGGGAAATCTGATTGTCTCCTGTTATTGAAAAGTTAGTGGAGGGGATGGGGATGGTTTGCTGGAGGTTGTGCTGCGAGCAACCTCAGGCATTCAGGGAGCCCAGAGGATTTGGTGACCCAGAAATACGAAGACGTCATGGGACCTTTGTAACTAAAGAGTAAAATCATCATATACAGTTATGAGGTAGTATTCGAAAACAGAAGTGGGATGAGGATTGATAATTCTGACAGACCAGATGTAATTCAAACTGAAATTTCAGAGAAAACAGCAATACATATTTTGATTGCAATAGGGACCAATCTATTTTTCTGTATTCGCTTCAGAAGGTTATAAATGCATTCAAATTATCAACGAAAGAAAGAAATGGGAAAGTGGAGGACTTCTGTCAAGTTAGTTGGTATCCACAGTAGGGAATCTGTTGCAACCTATTGTAAGGAAGATTTTATTGGACACTGAGTAAATAATAGCAAATTTCAAGAGAGTTGTTCTGCATTTATGAAAGGGAAGTTATAATTTACAATTTTTTTTCTTGAAGCTATCTCTTGTAGATGTAAACAATGGCAAATCAGTGAATGTGGTGCAGTCAGATATTCAGGAGGAGGTTTAATCAGCACACACCGCAAATTAGCAGAAAACATTAAAGCAAAGTATATCGGTAGGAAAATATGAAAACAGGGGAAAGTAAGCACTAGAGAAACAATTGGAGAACATAGGTGGTGGGAGAAGGTTGTTTGTGTGTACGGTGTAGGCTGGTGTGCCACAGGTGTCAGTGCTGTGTCCCTTTAAACGCCTTCCTTTAAAGGGAATCCAAATACAGATGATGAAGAATCAGCTAGACTCAAAGTATCAGCTTTCTCTCTCTTTACAATGCTGTCTGACTAACTGTGGTATCTAGCATGTGTTGGTTTCAGTACAGATTCTGCTTCTAAAAGTAAAGAAATTCTGCACTGTTAACACAGAGAGTTGGTGAGATTGTACCTGGATTGTACCTGTACAATTTTGGTGTCTTGATCACTTATACTGAATGGGCATTCTCCTGATTAATCTCTCAGATGGTACAAGGGTCTGCTGAGAAGAGATGGTCTGAGATCAAGGCGGGAATCTGTTTGAAACTGGAGAATGCTGATTGATTGTTGTTTGAGAATTTCACGTCTATTTACTTTGGAGAAGGAGGAGGTAGGTACAGAATTCAAGAAGATGGACTGGGAAGCCCTTGAACAGATTGATGTAAGATGTGAGCAGGGATTCATGGTTTTGGCTGGTATAAAATTGGACCCATCCTTAGGTCTACATCAGTAACATCTCAGGCTGCTCTTGGAGACAAGGAATGAAAGACGCTGATGCTAATGTTTAAATAGAATCTGGTCACAGGTGAGATGCCCGAAGGCTGGAGAACA
This sequence comes from Hemiscyllium ocellatum, assembly GCF_020745735.1. Classification (NCBI taxonomy): domain Eukaryota; kingdom Metazoa; phylum Chordata; class Chondrichthyes; order Orectolobiformes; family Hemiscylliidae; genus Hemiscyllium; species Hemiscyllium ocellatum. Next base: position 3,228,981 of record NC_083454.1, read on the forward strand.
CCCTTTATAGGAAGGGTGGTAAAGATAGAGCAGGGAACTATAGACCAGGATATTTCAGATCAGTGTTAGAGAAAATTTTGCAAAACATAAGTGGTGGTAGAAGGCTGGTTGTGTGACTGGAGAAAGGTGTCAACTGATGTACCACAATGATCAGCACTGTCTACCTTATTATTTGTGGTATTTGTAAATGATGTAGGTGTGAATGTGGAGGGGGAGTGGCAGGGTGATTACTAAGTCTGTGTTTGACACAAATATTGGCTGGGTGTTTGGCAGTGAGGAGCAAGTTCTTAAGTTACAAGAAGACATAGATGGAATGGCCAGATGGGTGGATCAATGTCAGATAGCATACAACCCTGATAAATATGAGGTGATGCACTTTGGAGGATGGAAACAGACAGGAGAGTATACAATGAATGGCAGCACACCAGGAAGCTCAGACGGTGCTTCTCCACACATCCGTGAATGTAAGGGGCGAGGATAAAAGGTTACATAAGAAATCATTGGAAACAGTAGGCATAGCGTTTACTCATCGAGGCATAGATTACAAGAGCTATATAGCACAATGGTGAGGCCATGATGAAAAAGAAAAATTGGGGGTTCTGGGAGCTACATTATAGGAAGGATGTGGTTATTCTGGAGGGAGTACAGAGATTCACCAGGATGTCCCGAAGGATGGAGCATATCAGCTATGGAGAGAAGTTTCATAAGCTCCATTTGTTTACTTTGGAGCAGAGAAGGCTGAGGGGGACGTGATTCAGATGGATACGATTACGAGGGGCATGGACAGGGTGGATAGACAGCAGCTGCTCCTTTTAGTCAAAGGGCCAAGAAGAGGGGAGCACACGTTTGAAAGGAAGAATTTAATGTTTAGAGAGGATTCATGGATTGTTTTTCACCAAGAGGGTGATGGGGTCCGGATTGCATCTCCTGAGAGGGGATGGGGGGAGCTATCACGGGTAACCTCACAGCCATTAAAGAGTATCTGGACGAGCACTTTGCTGTGGGACAGATGTAATATAGATCGTGCTCTAATTTTGATGCTACAAAAGCTATGCTTCTGTGATTGTATGACTGTGGAAGGTCAATCATTGAACAGCTTAAGACAGGAAATAAAAGGTTTCAGAAGAGTGCATTAAACAAGCGTGAAACGTAAAAGGTTTTCAAAATGCAATATATCAAGATGAAATGTTGGAGAAGATAATTGTCGCTTCCATACAGTCCAAATCCAGTGAATGGAGAACAGGAAAATGGCAGACTATGAAGTAACCAATTCAGCTCGGCCTTCATGAAAGAAAAACAATTAAAGGCTTCCAAGCGATTCTTGGTCTACTTAGAAACCAACAGGGAATACAATCAAATCAGTAAATAAACAGTTTTGGAGAAAATATTTGGACTGAAATCTGATAAATCCCCATGGCCTGATAATCTATATATCTGATTCCTAAAGGAGGTGGCCATGGGAATAATGGATACTTTGCTTGCTGTCTTCCAAATTCCTGATGATTTTGACAGAATTGAAAGCAGCAAATATAACCCCAATATTTATAAAGGAGGCAGGGAGACAGCAGGGAATTACAGTCTGCTTAGCACCAAAGAAGCAATCAGGACTATACAACAGTCTATTAGAATGAATGCTTTGCCAGGGAAGTTTGAGAATTAAATTAATTTGAAAGTAATGATCATAGATCAGGTCAATGTCAAATTATTAAAGATTAATCAGATTTGAGAAACCCGACTGGGAAATAAATTATGGCCATGCAATAGATACAGTGAATTAGGATTTTCAGGAACTTTTTAATGAAATCCCAAGTCTAATGTTGTGGGAATGCTACAACATTCCTTTAATAAGGTCATGCTGTCCTTGGTTTTTTTTCAAAGGTGTCTTAAAAGCAGTGAATCCAAAATGTCTGTGTTTGACTGCTCTAAAATAAAAGCACGTACAATAAGGAGCAAGCTATGCTAGATCTGGTCCTGTGTAATAAGACAGGAATAATTAATAACCTCATGGTTAGAAATCAACTTGGAAGGAATGATCATATTCAGTATGGCTGAATTTAAAATACCGATGGAGAGTGTGAAGGTAAAATTAAATACCAGGGTCCTGTGCTTATGCTTAAACGAGGGAGACTACAAAAGAATGAGTGCGGACTAGGCTAAAATTGAACTAGGAAAAAAATACTTTATGGTGCGAGTTGACGAGCAGTGGAGGAGTTCAAAGGAAGTTTTCAAATTCCTTAGCAAAAGTATATTCAGTGAAAAGGAAAGACTCTAAGTAAAGGGGTAATCTGCATCGGGTTCTAAGCAATAAGCGAGGCTACCAAGTTTAAAGAGAAGGCATGCAAAGTGGCCAAGAACAGCAGGAACCTAGAAGATTGGAAAATCATTAATACGCAACAGAAAGCCACGAAAAGAGCTATCACAAAAGTAGGATAGAACACAAGAAAAAAAAAACGAGCACAGAATATGAAAATAGTTTGCAGATGATTCCCTAAATATATAAAATGAAAATGAGTGGCTAACGTAAATGTTGGGCCTTTAGAGGATGAGATGGAAAATTTAGTTATAGAATAGGATGAAATGGCCGAAGCATTGAGCAGGTATTTTGTATCGATCATCTTAATGGAGGACATTAATAACATGCCAGTAATTGACAAAGAGATGAGGTGAGGACATGTTTACAATCGTTATTATGGTGGAGGGACTGTTGGGTAAGCTAATGGATTTAAAGGCAGACAAAACCCTGATGAAATGCATTCCAGGGCACTAAAAAGATAGCGGAGGTAATATCAAGTTCAATTGTGGTAATTTTCTAAACATTTGCTGAACTCTGGGGCAGTCCCAGCAGATTGGAAAACAGCAAATGAGACGCCACTGTTTAAAAAGGCTGGTAGATAAAAGATGGGGAACTACAGACCAGTTAGTTTAATCTGTACAGTGGGTAAGATGCTTGAGTGTATTATCAAGGGAGAAATAGCAAGACATTTTGATAGAAATTGGCCCATTGCGCAGTCACAGCATGGGTTCCTAAAGGGCAGGTCATGCTCAACAAGTCTTTTGGAAATTTATGAAGACATTATGAGCAAGGTTGACAAAGAGGCTTGAGTGGATGTGATATATCTAGGTTTCCAAAATGTTTTTGACAAGTGCTACACAATAGGCTGCTGCATAAGATAAAGATGGATGGAGTTATGGGTAAAGTATTAGCATGGATAGAAGATTGGTTGACTAACAGGGAGCAAAGTGTGGGCCTAAATGAGTGCTATCCATATCTGGTAATCAGTGACTAGTGGCGTGCTTTAGGGATCAGTGTTGGGGCTGCAATTATTCACAATTTATCGAGATGATGTGGAGTTGGGAGCATCCGTAGTGTGTCAAAGTTTGAAGATGACACGAAGATGAGTGGCAGAGCAAAGTGTGCAAAGATCTGTGAAACATTTTAGAGGAACACAGATACTTTGAGTGAGTAGGCAAAATTCTGGCAGATGGAATACAATGTAAATAAATTTCAATTCATCCATTTGTTAGGAGTACCAGTAAAAAAGATTATTACTTGAATGGTAAAACGTTGCAGTATGCTGCTCTGCAGAGGGACCTGCGTATCCATGTTCAACAAACACACAAGTTTGCTCTGCAGATACAGCAAGTACTGTGGAAGGCAAATGGCATGTTGTCCTTCATTGTTGAAGGAATTGGATTTAAAAGCAGGTAAGTTATTATGCAGCTGTACAGGGTGTTGGTGAGGCCACACCTGGAGTATTGTATGAAGATTAAGCCGCCTTACTTGAGAAAGAATGCACTGGCACTGGATGGGGTGCAGAGTAGTTTCATTGGGTTGAATCCGGAGCTGAGAGAGTTGGTTTATGAGGAAGGACTGAGTATACTGGGATGATAATCATTGAAATTCAGAAGGATTGGGGTCGCACCTTATAGAAACATACAAAATAATGAAGGGAATGGATAACATACAAGTAGGGAGGATGTTTCCACTGGCAGGTGAAGGAAGTAGATTTAGAATTGAATTGAGAACGAACATCTTCATCCAGAGTGTTCTAATTCTATGGAATTGGCTGCTCAGTGAAGTAGTTGATGTTTTTAAAGCTAAAGTATTTTGAAGATTGAAGTAAGTGAAGGATACACTGCGAGCGTGGGTAAGTGGATCTGAGTGCACGAGTAGATCTTATTAAATAGCTGAGCGGTTTCGAATGACCAGCCGGCCTACTGTTGCTCCTAGTCCTTCTGTTCTTCTGTTCTGAGGAAAGGGAAGTGTCCAGTTCTCCCAGCGCAGACCCTCTGCTTTGTTTTGTTTGGCCTGATTTTTCGCAGTCAGGTAGTTTACTGAAAGCAGGCAGCCAGTCGTGAAGCTACCGGACTCAAAGAAGCAGGCCCATTCTGACTCTCCCTCACTCTGACATCTCTCTTGTAAGAACCTGGGGTTTACTTTTCCTTTCATTTTTTTTCCATGGGGTGTTTATGGGGATTGTTTCAAGTACTTGGAACAACATCATTAAGTTGGGATAATTTGTTGGTTTTTCAGATAGTTAAGTTATTCTGTCTGCTATCCTCTTCTGTATGTGTTTCATTCAGCTGCGTCACTCCTGGAATATCCATCTTCCACCTGCTTAAATCAATGAGCAAATGTTCGGTCTGCACTACTTCCTTGAAATGATTTGAGGAGGTCTGTCCTGGCCCATAACAGTGTGTAACAGCTAGATCTAATTTACTGGCATGGGTTGAGAATGGTACAGTTGAAACGAAAACGTGAATCAGCAAAAACAGTTCTATATATTTTGGAGTGGAAAGCAATGACTAATATGATAATTCAGGAATTGATGTTTGGAACCCAACTATTCAGAAAGCATATCAAACAATTGTTCAAGGGTGTTCAGTTTAATCTTTCCAAATCTGCTGTTGGCCCCAAATTGAGAATGTGAGTGGGTGGTCAGGATGTAACAAAGTTCAAAGGTAATTGAGGCAATTGGAGGGAATGGGGAAATACCTGTCAGGTGAAGAACAATGTGGATAGACGTGACATTGAGCACATTGGTTGGAAACATAGAATAACAGGCTAGCATTTCAATAAGAACTGATGTAAACCTGTTGCTTTATGAAGGTACTTATGTGTATACATTTGTTGATTTCTTCACCAATCTCTGAGGTCAATGCAGGGCAGTTAATTCTGAAACCAGAAGTCAGTACTGGAATTGAGATTGGCACATGCCCAGTGTACATAGAGCCACCAAGTGGGGAGCTGTATCATTGAAAAGGATCACGATCTGTTTGTACACCAGTCACAGAGAGCAGCAACAGAAAGCAGATAGGAAGATAACTAGTATACTGACCTTCATTTCCAGGGGACTTGAGTCCAGGAGTAAGGGTGTCTTACTGTAGCTGTACTGTAGCTTGGTGAATCCCCATCTCGAAAATTGTGCAGTATTGTGTGCACATTTGGTTTCCTTACCTAATATAGGATAAACCTGACATTGAGGGAAAGCAGCGATGGATAACTAGACTGATCTCTGGGATGACAGGCTTGTTGTGGGAGCAGAGTTTGGGGCGACTGTGCCTGTGTACCATGGGGTTTAGGAAAATGAGTGGAGATCTCGGTTAATATATAAAACTCTGTCATGGCGAGACTGGTTGTCAGCAGGGATGATAATTCCCCTGGCTGGAACGTCTCAAATAAGGGGCAAACAGATAGAATAAATAAGATGCAAACAGGTCACTCTGCATTGAGATGAGAATAAATATCTGCACTCAGAGACTGGTTAAACTGGAGAATTTTCTACTACATAAGGCTGTGGAAGCAAAGACACTGAATATAAATAAGGATTTCTAGACACTAAAGGGATGAAGTTGAAGCAGGGATTTGCTGTGGGGATACATGGTCAGCCATCATTACATTGAAATGAAGAGCAAAATTGATGGACCGAAGTTCCTACTTCATTTCTTATTCCCGATAGTTAATCAGTTTAATGGATATAGAGAATACAATATTTGGGAAAAGTGAATTGAAGAGATGTTTGGCCAAAAACTGGAGTGGGGAAGGTTCAATATGCTATATGACTTACTCCTTTCCCGATGTTTCTGTGCAGTCTGGGGGAAAACTCTGTAAATGTTGTTACAAACTTTCGGCTTTTAGGAAAGAGGTCTCTTCAGCGTCGAAAGGACTGTGAATCCCGTTCTCTTTTCCAATACAGAGGCTGGTTCCAGGGGTTCTGTCCAGGTTTATCCGTAAAGACCTTGGAGCAGTTTGATACAACGGCCTTGCTTGGCAGTTTCGGAGACCATTGAAGAGTTTACCACATATCTGTGTATCTGGAGTCACATTTAGGCCAGACCAGGAAATCACAGGAGATTCACTTCCTGAAAGTACACTGGGGAAGCAAATTTATGTTGACAAATGACATGGGCTTCAAGGTCAGTATTACTGGCACCACATTTTACATCTCGATATGTTATTAATTGTTTCTAACTTCTACCAGCTGCCAAAGCTTTTACCTGGTCTGGATTAGTAGTCCAGTGACATTTCCACAACAGCACCATCTCCACATGGGGAACTATGGGAAACCACACTGAGCTGGTTATTTCTGTACTACATGACAGCTCTGTCAGGAAGAACTCTCACCAATTTTACTGTCGTGATAGGACTGAGGGGGTGGTAATTGGTCAGATTGTAATTATTCCCCTCTTAGTGGACGGGACATAGTCGAGTAAACTTCCACATGGCCAGCGAGATGTCAGAGTTGGAGCTGGAATGAAACAGCGTGCCCAGTGACACGGCTTGGTGTGCAGAACAAGTCTTCTGTTCTATTGCGGGAATGGTGTCAGAGCCCATTGCGTTTGTCGTATCGACTGCATTCAACTGTTTCTTCATGTCACGTGTGACAAATCGAATTGTTTGAAGACTGGCATCTGTGATTCTGTGGGAATTATTCAAGCAACACGTCTGGTTCCATTCTTTCGAGGAATGATAGAGCAACAGCCACAGCAATAACAGCTGAGATGTTAGTCTAACAACTCCAGTAATTTTCTTGTGACCTTAGATCGAATCCAACAAATGTTTGGAACTAAGTGTGTAATGATGATCATGAATCAATTGATGATCGTGGGAGAAACCCATCTGGTTCACTGATGCCTTTGTTGGGAGGAAATTGCCATCCATACCTGCTCTGGACACATGTAACTCCAGACACACAGCAAAATAATGGACTCTTAACTAATATCTGGGCAATAAATGATGACCGAACCATTGAACAATCTTGTTTTTAAATAATATTTGTAGAATCCTCTTTTATTGTCAGTTGTCTAATAGTTCAACTGCATTTCTGACTGGATGTGGCAGAACTGAAGAGCTTCTATCTGATCTGTTTGTTTTGTATTCATTTTGCCCTCTCTTTCAGATATCAATCCTGTTGTTTGGAATGTAATTACAGTGATCAAGTGCAGTAGCTTTAAATGGATTGTCATCATTTTTAGGTACATATGGTTCTGACACTGGTACATCCACGAACTCGTCTCTAAAACATCGATCAGCTTAATGTGAATGACAGACTGAGGGATTATCCTAGGCAAAATGTTACAGATTGTGATTCAATACAATTCACCTTCTGTCCAGCTGTGATCTACAGTACCACATAAATTCCCATTTTTGAGCTGCAATTTCTGCATTTCTGTTATCTGTCCCCCAGTTCACACTGAGACACATTCATACATCAGCCCATGACCTGCTCTGATTAATGATGTGGTAACACTTCCATTTAAGTATTCTCATTCTTATGAGCGTTTGTCCATGGTGTCAAACCTCTGACTTGTCATGATTCTCAAAACCCCTAAACTTGCCCCACCAGGCAGCACCGTGGGTCCGTGGTTAGCGCTGCTGCCTCACAACACTACGGGCCCAGATTCAATTCCATCTTCCAGGAATTGTCTATGTGGAGTTTGCACATTCTTCCCATGTCTGCGTGGGTTTGTTCCAGGTGCTTTGGTTTACACCCACTGTCCAAATATGTGCAGCTTAGGTGCATTGGCCTAGTTAAATTGCCCATAGTGTTCAGTTATGTCCATTAGTCAGGGATAAATGTAAGATATAGCCATGGGTCTTCAGGGAATCGTTGTTAACTTGTTGGGCCAACGGGCCTGTTGCCACACTATAGCGATTCTAATTCTAACATTCATCTGAATCTTTTCCCTTTCAGTCATGCCATCTTCGGTGTTTAAATTGAACGTGTTTCCCTCTGTTTCTCTTCATGGTCTTCATTAAGCTCTCTGTAGCGGCAATGATGCCAGTCTTACTTCGTTTCAGAACCAATGAATTTCAACATCTTGCGTTATTGTTCACTTCTCAGTGTATGGTGCTTCATGTTGGACAGGGCATTGGGGCGGCTTTGACACATGTCTTTAAAACTGTTCAAAACCAGAAATTGTTGGAGAAATTTAGCGTGTCTAAACATTTAAAAGACATTTGGTTAAATATATAAATGGGAAACGTTTAGATGCATATGTGGCACGTGAAAGCAGATGGGACTAGTTTAGTTAACCATGGACAAGTTGGACCAAAGGGTCTGTTTGTGCGTGATGTGACTGTATGAATTTAGAAAGCGAGGAAAGGGGAACAAAAGAATTTATGTAAGTAAATTGGCAAGAAATATAAAAACAAGCATCACAAAATTTTCTGCGTTTATAAAAAATAGTTCAAAGTGAGTGTGTGACCTTAGGTCGAAATGCAGTCTGGTAAGTATATTGATGTCATTTGGAGGATGCGACTGGGGAACTGGCTACAATGAACAGGCATAAATTACACCAGTACTTTGCATTGTTCCTCATAGGGGAAGGCACTGTAAGCATGTCAATGATATAAACAAAATGTTAATAGGAGGCAAGTTTCTGAACGGTCTCTAACAAAAGGAACAAGGTCTTTTGACAAATGGACAAGAGTAAGGGTAGACCGGTCATCATTAATTCATTTTTTTTTTAACGTGTTTACAGAGTGACTGGTGGTACTATGTGAAAGATTCCATAACTCTCTAGATTTCAGGAGTATTCCAGCGAAACTGGGGAACCTCCAATATGGCACCTGTCTTCAAGAAAGGAATGAGACAGAAGGCAGGAAACATTTAGCCTAACCTTTAATACTGAGAATCTGCGAGAGTCTGTGATTAAGGAAAGAGTTGAAGGGTATTTAGCAAAGCATGGTTTTGTGAATGGGAAGCTATATTTTGTCTGCAAAGTTATTCTGAGATCTCTGAAAATGTAACATGCGGACTTGATGAAGGGGAACTGGTAGGCATGTGGCTTTCCAGAGATCTTCCACAACGTATCACAAAATAAAGGCTCTTACACAAGACAGAAGCTCATAGTGTTACAGACAATGTATTAGCATGGGATGACGGGTGGTTAACACATAAAAATCGGAGAGTCAGGATTAATGGATCGTTATGATAAAGACATATCTACTGAAGTATCACTAATAACAGACTGATGGCATCAGTTATTAATCGTCTATTCCGACAGCCTGACGGCGGGAGCTGAATGCAATATATATCCGATTTTGAGGGTGACACTGAGAACCAAAAGGCAGGCTGTTAGTTAATGAAAAAGACCCCCAACAAAAGAGCAGTAAAAAGGAATTGGAGTATTCCTGCATGTGAAACATAAAGTCAGCGTGGTGTTGCAGCAAGTAACTAGATTGATACAGTACGCAGGTTCCTGGGATGAAAGGGTTGAATTATTGAATACATCTAAAATGGTGAGGCGATTATTCATTGTGCTTGAAATGAATGAGTGTGATATTACTGAAACACGTAAAGGATAGAGAGGGGGCTTCACAAGGTAGATGTTGAGAATGTGTTTCCACACCTGGGCAGAGACTCGAACTCAGAGACAGAATAAGGAATATCGATTTGAAAAAGAGATACAAAGCAATGTTTTCTTTCAGAAGGTCGTGAAATCTGAATTTAACTAACCCAGAGAGTTGTGAAGGCTGGGCCACTGAATGTTTTTACAGATGGGCTGGATTGGATTTTGACATATCATCGAGTTGAGGGATATGCAGGGTTAGCAGGAGAGTGGAGTTGAGCCCTGAAGGTTGAGAGAACGTCCCCTCCATAGTGACCACTGTCAGTGTGGGAAATTGAACCTGCACTATTGGCCTCCCTCTGCATCACAAACAAGCCGTCCAGCCAACTGAGTGGGAGCCTGTGTAACTGTTTCAGACAGGAACACTCACAGACAAAGGGCAAGAGAAACTTGCATAACAAGGAAAAAGCTACAATTCACGTATTGGTCAAGCTACCAGCTGATGATAAAAATGTTCTCTGCTGGAAATTGTGGAAACAAGTGTTTAGATGCTATCTTGAGCTGAATGCAATAAGGTGACACAAGCAAAATAATCAGAATAATAATTGTGTTTTGATATCGACAACTATTAAATAACAGTCTATTTCTGATTGGTCTGTTTGACAAGGATGCTTACTATTGCATGAAAGTAGAAATCTGATGGGATATATTGGTCGGAGAGTCTGTCCCCATGGGAAATGCCTAAGGAACACATGCTTGAAGAAACCAAGGATAAAATGCCTGAATGTCGTCTGGTCAGTGACAGGACGCCGGGGACTGCATGACTGAAAGTTCCTATAACATGGAGCTCACGAGACAGTTTGATCACTCCCGAAACATTTGAAGGACGGAATGGCTTCATGATGGATTTTAATTTCGTGTGTATGTAATTTTAATTTTTTAAAAAACACACTGTTCCTTCCCCTCATGTTTTCCACACTGGGGCACTGTCATTCTCCTGAAACCGGGAATTTTTTGGAACGTTATCTGGAACATTCCATAATCAGCATTCTCCAGAGCATGTTATACATGAATGGGGGTATCACAAAGGCTAGGGAGAGGAGGGGGAGGTGATGCCTACTGCAGTGAGAATGTTGGAGCATGAGTCTTGTTCTGAGGTAGGTGCGATAACAGATATACAGTGAATGTGAGGGAGCAGAGAGAATACAATGACCCTTATCCTGACAGAGCCGGGAAGGTTATTGATGCTTGTCCTGTATTGAAGGACATTTCTTCAGACCACAGATACTGCACTGAGCTGGGTGGTCTGCTTGAATAGTCGCCCTCTCTACTACCCCATCCACCAGGACATCAATTCCCTTGTCGACAAACCCGTGGTGTAATTGCCCCTTATGAATGGATAAAGCTCTTAAAGATGGTGGAATCAAGGGTTACGGGGATTAGGCAGGAACAGGATACTGATTGTGGATGATCAGCCATAATCATAATGAATGTTGGTGCAAGCTCGAAGGGCCGAATAGCCTGCTCCTGCACCTATTGTCTATTGTCTATTATCTATTGTCTTATCTGCCATGCTCGGCCTCAACTGGGCAGGGCATCGCCGAACTGAGAAAGTTCAATTATTTGCCCACTGGCGTTTATTTTTGGCATCAGTGCTGGGGATCACGGAATATCCAGGGATTTCCGGCGATGGTGAATACTTCCAACCGTGCTGAGTGGGAGAATCAGGCTGGCATTGAGTGACAGGGACACAATGATGTGGGGCGGTAGTGAATGAGGTGAGTTTGATAAGATAGCACCAGGAAACTAGCTCCGTCTCATACAGACAATCGCTCTGTCACTCAATGAAAATGACACTGAAAGAAATTAGTGTTAGATTCAGCCCAGAGTCAAAGACTCTGCTGACCCCACTCCCAGGTACAAAGCTGCAGAACAAATCCTAATCCAAAACTCTCCATCATCTGAACTCACACCAATATTCCATTCACCCGTCATTCCTGGTAATGTTGGCTTATGTTGTCAGATGCTATCGACATGTCTACATTCAGAATTCTGAAACCTGTGAACATATCTTTCCATGACATTGTTTCTAAACCACCGCCACCCCCACCCTCTCTGTCTATATCCCAAACTACTTCCATTCACATTCCTAAAATCCTACTGTACGGAGAAAGGCCCTTCAGCCAGAACTGGTCCATTCCGACCAAAATGTCAGTCCATATTGACTCCATATCCCTGTACTTGGCCCATATCCATCTCAGCCTTTCTTATCCATGCGTTTTTCGATAAAAATGCAACGAGATTTTGTAACGTCGAGAAAGGCATCGAGACAAATCTCACTGAATCTACCATTCATCTCACTACGGTGCTCAGTTTATACAGAAACAGTTTGACTGCGGCTTAGAACAAAGAAGAAGAAACAAACATTGGTGGAAGATGTGCCTGGAAGACAATGCTGCCGGGAATTTTTTTTTAAGTTATAAACAGGAAATTAGATACATAAGAAGTTGCAGGAAAACCTCAACAGGTCTGGTTGCATCTGAAGGAAGAAAGTCGAAAAGTGTGGCCCCCGAAGAGCACAGCAGGTCAGGCAGAATCCAAGGAGCAGGAAAGACTATGTTTCAGTCATAAACCCTTCATCAGGAATTCACTTTAGAATTCACTGCATTTGCAGTTGTCACTTTCTCGCAATCCTTTGTCAGAAGAGAGCCGAGTCAACGTTTCAAATCTGGGGAGTCATCATCAGAACAGTATTGGTTACCGATCTCCAGTGTATGCAGCTTTTTGTTTTATTTTAAATCAGCAATTACCTTACATGCTGTAGCATTAATGGAACACTTGATGTGGATAGGAGCAGAAGGGGTGAGGGCAGCTATGCAGGCAATGTGTCCGTCACAGTTTAAGGACCTGTCCATTAGAATGTGAATCCTCGGGTGAAGGTTAAGGAGGGCTTGACAGAGGCACCACGCTGGAATACATCATCTGAAAAGATGTGACAGATCCAGAGAAAGTGGGAGAAATAAGCCGCTCGCTCTGATGATCGTTAGGTAGCAAAGTGGCTAGCCATAGTACTGTAGAACACCAATGAGCTAGGTTCGATTCCACCCTTTGGTGATTCTTTGTGCAGTGTTTGCTTTTTCCCCGCGTGTTTGTGTGGGTTTCCTTCCGGTGCTTGGCTTTCCTCCCACAGTCTAAAAATGCACAGGATAGGTTCAGTGGCCTCACTAAACTGTCCCAAAGTATCCTGGGAAATACAGTTTAGGTGGATTTTCTAAGGGAAATGTACCGTTACTGGGGTAACGTATGGGTGTGTTGGTCAGCATGTTATCTGGAGGGTCAGTGTGGACTCGATGGGCTGAATGGCCTATTTCCACACTGCAGGGTTTCTATAGTTTCTATTTAGCTGTCTGTGTTTGGAAACACTTCCCAGGATCCTGCCTACACGTGCTGATCCAATTTGGCTCACAAAAATGTTACACCATCCATTTGTCTGACATTAACTCCATCAGCCACTCCTCGGCTCTTTGGCAAACCTTATCAGGGTCGCATTTTACTCTGAGTTAACCATCGTTGCTGTCCACTACCTCACCAATTTTGGTGTTACCTGCAAACTTACTAACCATTCTTACTAATTTTCACATCCAAATCATTTACATAAATGACTAAATCCATTAGATCCTTGTGGTACACTGCTGGTCACAGGCCTCCAGTCCAAATAAAATATGTCGCATCAGCATTACCTTAATGTCTTACCTTTGAGCGAATTAACTACAACTCTCCCTGTATTCCATGCGATCTAACCATGCTTAACAGTTTAACACTTGGAATCTTTTTGAATGCCTTATTAAAGTCCATATTCTATTCCACAGTTCTATTTTTGTGCCTTCATCAATCTTATTCTTCACTTCTTCAATAAACTAAATCAAATTAGTGAGACAAGATTTCCCACATGCAAAGTCATGTTGACTATTGCTAGTCAGAATTTAACTTTCCAAACAGAAGTAAATCCTATCCCTCAGAAACCCCTCCAACAACTTACCCACTAATGACGTCAGCCTCACCGGTCTATAGTTTCCTCACTTTTCCTTACCAGCTATTCTTAAACAATGGTACAACCTTGCCTGTGGCTGTCGATGATAAAAATATCTCAGCCAGATATCAAACAATGGCTTCCTTAGCTCTCCATAAGATTCTGGGGTACACCTGATCAGGTCATAGAACACAGATCAGTGCAGCTCATGACAGGCCCCTGAGCTGTTGATGTTGTGCCAGCAGTTTCTCCTACTCTAAGAACAGATTAACATATGTGACCTTCATTGTACTAACTTCCAAGTGCCTATCCAAGAGTCACATAAAATGTCAGAGGGTGTTATGTACCTTAATGCATTTAAAGATGGCCAGCTCTTCATATTCTGTAATATGGACACTTTTAAAGATATCACCATTCATTTCCCCAATTTCTCTACCTTCCATATCGCACTCTACAGTAAATACTGATGCAAAATATTTTTGTAGTATATCACCAATCTCCTGTAGTTCCACACATAGGTCATTTTTCTGATCTTTAAAGGAACCTGTCCTCTCCCTAGTTACTCTTTTGAACTCAACGTATTGGTAGAATCTCTTTGGATTGTCCCTTCCCTTATTTTCGAAATATATCTTCTGCCCCCAGTTTACCCTCCTCGTTTCCCTCTTGAGTATTAGCCTAGAGCCCTGGTACTCCTCGATGGATTCACTCGAACCCTACTGTCTGTACCAATAATATGCTTCCGTCTTTTTCTTGAACAGAACCTCAATTCCGCTCGCCATCCAGCATTCCCGACCAGCCTTGGATTGCTCATGAACCGGAACATACTCTATCTAGAACCCTGTAATCTCAGTTGTGAAGGCCTCCCACTTCCCTGCCACGAGCTTCTCTCAAGCAGCTTTTGAAATAGCCAATATAAAACGTTAAAAGTTGGCCTGATTCAATTTAGAACTTTACCATTTATGTCAAGACTTTTCTAATCCATAAGTAATTTAAAACTGATAGTTACAAAATAACAGGCTCAAGAAGCAGAATGGCCTCCTCCCGTCCTTCTACCACAGACTCAATAGGTTGAATGGCATCCTCCTGTCCCTCTGCAACAGACCCGAGACGCTGAATGGCCTCGTTCTGTCCCTCTGTAACAGGCTCAATGGGCTGAATGGCTTCCTCCTGTCCCTCTGTAACAGACTCAATAGGCTGAATGACCTCCTCCTGTCCATTTGCAACAGATTCGAGAGGCTGAATGGCTTCCTCCTGTCCATTTGCAATAGATTCGAAAAGGTGAATGGTCTCCTCCTATCCCTCTGCAACAGACCCAAGAGGCTCTATGGCCTCCCACGGTCCATCTGTAACAGGGTTGAGAGGCTGAATGGTCTCCTCCTGTCTCTCTGTAACAGACACATGGGGACAGAGTTACCTTTTCCTTTTCCTGAGCAGCAGTTTCAATGCTCTGAATGATGTCACAAGGAGCAGCATTGCACGAAGCCAATGGGCAACAAATAGTAGATACTGGTTTATTGTCTATGGAAGTGTCCCCACTGGTCACCTTATGCAGCCGGAGTGTTTATTTATCTCTATCTCCCTTGATAAACAGTATGTAATATAAGCAATCCTGCAATGTTCTTGCACTACTCTCAGATACACGGAAGAAAGAATAAGAAGTTTGAAAGATTTGTGGTCCATCCCTAAGCCACGCCCATCTATTCCGCCCAGGCTGAGTAAATATCCCCGTTTATTGGGATAGGAAAAGTTACATAAGGAAGGGGTTAACGGAGCCTGTTTGTTTAGTGACTGCGATTAATGTCTGTCTCCATGGATTGTAATTATCCCAGTGGAGGGGTTCCATCTTTTAATGATAAATGGGTTCCGTTGAATGTGCTATTCCACAGTATGAGTGGGAGCACCACCGACTGCATTAAAAGTGATCAGCAGCTCAAGAGATGCAGTGGGGAGCGATCAGAATCTGAGCACAATTGTCTGGAATGTTCCAACAATGAATCAGAATCTGAGGACATTCGACTGGAATGTTCCAACAATTGTTCAGAATCTGAGAACATTAGGCTGGAATGTCTCAAGAATGGACAGGAGTTTATATTGGGCTGTTTGGCATCTTTCTACATATTATAATGAAAGCCCATTATGGTGGCGGATCGAATATGTACTTTACGTTATACAATATTTTTATTATCCAATCCTGGGTTTCGTTGGTGTCCCTGGTAAGTCTCAATGTTCAGTCATTAATTTTATAAATCATGATTGACCGTAACACTGTCCTTTCATTGACTCTACTATCATTGTCGCTGTTATTGTTCCTGTTGAGACTCTAAATCGAGATGTTCACTTTACAAACCACTACTAACTGCAGCAATGAACTTGCTAATTCACTCTCTCCCTCCTTGCTTCTGGCAGTGTTACTCATGGGTCTCTATGTTGACCTGTCTCGTTTCAACTGTGAAACATGATTCATTTTATCACTGCCCTTGCTGCTTAAGTATTGGAAGTATTTAGGTCGCTATGTTCTGTTCAGTTCTGGTTACAGATTACATTTCGTCCCTCTGACTACATCCCATCCTCGGCCAATACTGAGCTGAAATATACTGGCATAGTCTACACAGCTCCCCATGTTGTGCAGATAGTCCAGCTTACTGAGCAATATACTGGCACGGCCTCCACAGCTCCCCATGCTGGGCAGATAGTTCAGCTTATGAGCAATACAGTGGTACAGTCTGCACAGCTCTCCATGTTGAGCAAATAGTTCATTTTCTAAGTAATACATTGGCATACTTTGCAGAGCTCCGCAGTTTGTCACACTGCCCTGTTTTTGTCCCCATATTTCACCAATATGGCTTATTTCTATCTTAATTATCTGTTTCTATCTTTAATGTGATTTTTTCTGTCCTTCCGTATCTTTCCCTGGCTTTGAGATTTTGCTCAGTAATGTATCGAGTGCTGACATTGTGAAACTCAGAAACAATAAAATGATGTGTGTGGGCTGTTGTTCACTACCCCGTGTGTCCCATGTCCCATGTTATATGTGCAATCCTGCAGTGCTCTTGCACTACTCCCACACACATGGAAGAACGGAAAAAAAGCTGACAGTTTAATGATCCATGTTGGACAGGAGGGATTCAGCAGTTTTGACTCACATCTTTGAAACTTAGTCTGTGCCTGTCCACTGAACACCTGAGTTAGTCCCTCTCAGCTGATCGTGTGGTCAGTAGCACGAGGAAGCCACTCAGGTATTATTGTAAAGGGGCAGGCATTGAACTTGCGTCGGAGGCTGAGGCGTGACCTTATAGAGGTTTGCAAAATTTGAGCGGCATGGATAGAGTAAATAGACAAAGTATTTTCCCTGGGGTCGGGGAGTCCAGAAATAGAGGGCATAGGTTTAGCGTGAAAGGGGAAAGAGACCTAAGGGACAGCTTTTCACATAGTATAGTACGTGTGTGGAACGAGCTTCCAGAGGAAGTGATGGAGGCTGGTACAATTACAACATTTAAGAGACAATTGGATCGGTATGTGAATAGGAAGGGTCAGGAGGGATATGGGTTTGGTGCAAGTAGATGGGACTAGATTGGGTTGGGATATCGGGTCGGCAAGGACGGTTGGACCAAAACGTCTGTTTCCATGCTGTACATCTGTGTGACTCTATCACTCTATGAAAATCTTCTGATTGAATCCTGTTATTCAAAATTTAGTGGAAATATTGGGGATGGTTTGCTGGAGGGTGAGCTGTGAGCTGCCCCAGACATTCAGGGAGACCTGAGGATTTTGAGACTCAACTCTGGATGGAGCATGGGGACTGTAGTTACAGTCTCTGGGTCTGTAACATGAACAACAAATGGAGCAGAGGCTGCAGAGTGTGGAAGCTCTGAAACCAGAGCGTGAGTCTGTGTGGGGAAAGGGATCTGTCAAATCTGTCTGTGTCTTAACAAGGACACACACACCTGCCACCCTTGCATGCACATGTGCACACACATGCACACTCTCTTTCTCTCTCATATACACACACACACATGCACGCTCTCTCTCTCTCACTCACCCCACACTCCCGCGTGCACACACTCCGCATTTCTCACATGCATACACGCATAAATCTGTGGAGTGAATTTGCATTTGCAGATTTGTATTTGCAATTGCATTCAATTTTGTTTTCTAAAAAAACATGCACTTTGTAGACAGTCAGTCAATGTGACATTTTATAAAGTTCTGCCTTGGAACAAATACCCGTCTGATTCCAGAGTACAACACAGACAGATTCCAAACAAGACCTTTCCTGGCTTTGTTCCGAGGAGGTCACATCTTCACAAACATAATAGATTTATTTGCAGAATTGAAAATTGATAGTGAGGAAAAGTCTGTAGATGTTATATAATGGACCTCGGTAAGGTTTTTGATGAGGTAAGCTGATTGAAAAGGTGTAGTTGCAGGGGGTCCAGGGTTTACGAGCTAAATGGATGCAGAACAGGCTGGGCAGCAGCAGACACAGAGTAGCAGTGGGAGGGAGTTTCTCAAAATGAAGGACTGTTCTGGGTGGTGTTTCACAGGGTTTAGTGCTGGGACCGCTATTGTTTATGATATACATAAATGTACTAAAGGAAGGTAAAGGTGATCTGATTAATAAGTTTGCAGCTGGAACTACGATTGGTGGAGGAGCAGAAAGTAAAGGGGACTGTCAGAGAATGCAGCAGAAAATAGAAAGATTGGAGAGTTGTGCAGAGAATTGGCAAATAGAGTTCAATCTGGACAAATGTGGGATGATGCATTTTGAAAAATCCAATTCAAGAATGAACTATATGGCAAATGGGAAAAAAGCCCTGGGAAACATTGATGTACAGAGATCTGGAAGTTCAGATCCATTGTTCTTTCGAAGGTCAGGTCGATAGAGTGGTCAAGAAGGCACACAGCATACCTTGCTTCCTGTATTCCACCATTTTAAGAAGATGACAGGTCATGTTACAGTTGTCTATGGCTTTGGTTCAACAACATTTCAAATAGTTCATACAGTTCTGATCGCCACCATACCAAAAGGATATGGATGCTTTGGAGAGGGTGCAGATGAGATTCACCAGGATGGTGTCGGAGGGAACTGTCTATGCAGAGAGTTTTGGTCGATTAGGATTTTTTTCATTAGACTGACGGAAGTTCGGGGGACCTGAGTTCTACAAAATCATGAGAGGTATAGACATGGTGGATAGCAAGACGCTTATTCCCAGAGAGGGGTACTTAGTTTCTAATGTTCAGGAAATTCAAGATGATAGGGAAAAGGTTTATGGGAGATATGTTCAGAAAGTTCTTTACACAAAGACTGGCAGATGCCTGAAACGCAATGCCAGGGGAGGTGGAAGACGTGGTCACGATAGCGACATTTAATACGTATGTTGACAGATACATTAATGGGTAGGGAGCAGAGGGATACAGATCCTTCGAAAATAGGTGACAAGTTTAAATAGAGGATTTGGGTCGGTGTAGGCTTGGAGGGCAGAAGGGTCTGTTCCTGTGCTGGATTTTTTTTTTGTTCTTGGTAAATACTGCCGAAAAGTGTATGCCCATATTTGAAAGGAAAATGAAAACAAGGCCAAATGTGGCACAGTGAATGTGTGGATAGGATGATTTATTGTAGAGAATAGAATATTGACAGGGAGGCGAAACTGTTATACTATGTCTGCCTTCACGGACGAAGTTTCAGAAAATATCCCAGAAATACCATAGGACGTTTGTAACTAAACACTAAAATCATTCATACTAGTGACGTGGTAGCATATGACAACATACCTGGATTGAGGATTGATAAATCTGACAAAGCAGATGTACTTCATACTGCGATTTCAGAGAAAGCTGCAATATATAGATAGATTGTAATGTGATGACTGTATTTATCCGTATTCAGTTTGAAAGGATATAAATGCATTCCAACGATTTAAGAAGGGAAGAAGGAGAGTGGAAAACTACAGACCAGTTTACTTGTCGTCTGCAGGAAACAATCTTTTGCAATCTATCATAACGAATGTGATGTTGGACACTGAGAAAGGAAAAGCAAACTTCAAGAAAATTATTCTGCATTTATGAAAGGAAAGGTACAATTTACAAACGTTTTGCTTTAAAATATATCTTGTAGACCTAACCATAGAGAAGCAATGGATGTGATATAGCCAGATATTCAGGAGGATTTTTAATCAGCACACACAGTAAATTAGCAGAAAACATTAAAGCAAAGGGTATTGTGAGGAACATATACAAACAGGGAAGGTAAAAGTTAGGTTTGCCTTCATTTAAAGGGAATCCAAATACAGACGCTGAAGAGTCAACTAGATGCAAAGCGTTAATATGCTCTCTCTTTACGGATGTTGTTTGACACCTCTGTGGTGTCTAGCATGTGTTAGTTTCAGTTCAGATTCCAGCTTCTGCAGTAATTTGTTCAGACGAGCAGTAAAAACATTCTGCACTAGTTACACAGAGTGCTGGTGAGACTGTAACTGGAGCTGAAAAATGTGTTGCTGGAAAAGCGCAGCAGGTCAGGCAGAATTCAAGGAGCAGGAGAATCGACTTTTCGGACATAAGCCCTTCTTCAGGAATGCTTACGCCCGAAACATCGATTCTCCTGCTCCTTGGATGCTGCCTGACTTGCTACGCTTTACCGGCAACACATTTTTCAGCTCTGATCTCCAGCATCTGCAGTCCTCAATTTCTCCTAGACTGAACCTGGAGCATTGTATACAATTTTGATGTATTGACCTAAACAAAATATATTGATCCCAGATTCTCCAGATTAATCCCTCAGATAGCAAGGTTTTCTGCCGACGAGATCAAGGCGGGAATCTGTTTGTGAAGCTGGTGAACATTGATAGAATGATATATGAGAGCTTCATGTCTGCTTTGCTTGGGAGAAGGAAGATGCAGAGACTGAATTAGAGAAGATGGGCTGAGAAGCTCTTGAACAGATTAATGTAAGATGTGTACAGGGTATAGTTTTGGCTGTTATAAAATTGGACACGTCCCTAGTTCCAGCTCAATTACATCTCAGGCTTCATTTTGGAGACAAGGGATGAAAGACGCTGATGAAAATACTTAAATACAATCTGGTCACAGGTAAGGTGCCGAGGACTGGAGAACACCCTTTATGGGAATGGCTGTAGAGATTAACCAAGGAACAACAGACCAATGAGTATCAGATCAGTGTTCGAGAAACTATTGCAGAAAATAGGTGTTTGTCGAAGACTGTTTGTTTGTCTGTCCTGTGTCCCTTATTATTTGTTGTATCATAAATGATATAGATGTTAACTGAAGGGGCATGGGTGAATGTAATAATTAGGTTTGTGCTTGACACAAAGATTATTCGGGTGGTTGGCAGTGAGGAGGAAGGTCTTGCGTTACAGGAAGCTACAGATAGAATGGTCAGATGGGCAGATCAATGGCAGATGGAATGTACCCCTGATAAATATGAGGTGATGCACTTTCAAGGAAGGAACCAGACGGGGAGGACTCAATAAATATCAGCAGACTCGCAAGTTCAGAGGTGCTTCTCCACACATCCCTGAATGTGACGGGACTGCGTAATAGATTAGTTCAGAAGTAATTGGAGACAGCAGGCATAGCCTTTACTAATCGAGGCATAGATTACAAGAGCTATATAGCACTTTGGTTAGGCCAAAATGGAATACTGTGTGCAGTTGAGGGATCCACATTACAGGAAAGATGTGATTGAACTGAAAGTGGCGCAGAGGAGATTCAACAAGATGTTCCCTGGAATGGAGCATATTAGCTATAGAGGGAGACTGGATAAGCTCGGGTTGGTTACTTTGGAGCAGAGAAGACTGAGGGGAACGTGATTTAGAAGAGTATCATTACGAAAGTCATGGATAGGGTAGATAGACAGCAGCGGTCCCTTTAAGTCAGAGGGTCAAGAACAAATTAACACACTTTTAAAGTGAGGTGTTTGAGGTTTAGAAAGGATTTCAGGATGGTTTTTCACCCAGAGGATGTTGGAGTCGGGAATGCAGTTTTTGAGAGGGCAGTTGTTGTGGGTCATCGCACAGCCGTTAAAAGGTACGTGGACAAACACGTGAAGTTTCAAAACAGTCACATCTATGAGCCTGATGTATGAAAGTGGGACTAATATAGACTGTACTGTATTTCTGAGTGTATAGAGATTGATTCTGTGATTGTATGGCTGTAGAAGATCAATCACTGAGCAGCCTAAGACAGGAAATGATGGGTTTATGAAGCGTACATTAAGAAGAGTGAAATGTAAAAACTTCTCGGCATACAGTATACCAAGGTGAAATGTAAAGAATATCATTGTATCTTCCTCACAGGCTGAAACCAGAGAATAGGAAAATGGCAGGACTATGAAGCAACCGCTTCTGTTTTACCTTCACAAAAGAAAATATTTCAAAAAGTAAAATCCAAGCATTTCTCAGTCGGCTAAGAAAAAGTAAATAGAATCAAACCTGTACATAAACAGTTTTTGAGAAATTATTTTGACTGAAATGTGATAAATACCCATGACCTGTTAATCTTCTCGGTGATTACTAAGGGAGGTGGCCAAGTTAACAATGAATACTCTGTTTATCCTCTTCCAAATGCATGATGATTCTGGAACTGAATTCACAGATTTGACAGCAGCAAATGTAAGCCCAGTATTTCTGATGGAGGCAGGGAAACAGAGTCTGCTTAGCACCAAAAAAGCAATCAGGACAATACAAGAGTCTATTAGAAAGGACGCATTTTCAGGGAACTTAAAAAATTACATTAATGTAAAGTAATGAACATAGATAAAGTCATTGCCGATTTATTAAAGGCCAATTATATTTGAGAAATTGATTGGGAAATAAATTATGGCGCAGCAATGGATGCACTGAATTCGGATTATCAGAAACACTTTTGATGAAGTCCCAAGTCTAGTGTTGTGACAATGCTACTCCTTTAACAAGTTTATTCTGTCCTTGTTTTATTTTACATGGATGTCTTAAAAGCAGCGGATCCACAGAGTCTGGGTTTGACTACTTGGGAATGTTTTCAAGTCTAAAATAAAAGCACGCATAATGAGGAGCAAGGTATCATAGGTCTGGTCATGTACAATGAGACAGGAATAATTGTTCCCATCATACTGAAGGAGTGATCACGGTATGGTTGAATTTAGAATGCAGATGGAGAGTATGAAGATAAAATCCAATAACACATTGCTGTGCTTCAGCAAGGGAGACTACAATGGAATGAGGGTGGAGTTGGCTGAAGTCGCCTCAAAACCAATACTTCATGATGGGAGGGTTGACAAGCAGTGGAGAATTTTCAAAGGAGATTTTTAATTTCCGTGGTAAAAGTATATTCCAGTGACAAGGAAAGACTCTAAGTAAATGGGTAATCTGTCACTTGTGTCTAAGGAAATAAGGGACGCTATCGAATTGAAAGAAAAGGAATGCGACGTGGCCAAGAACAGCAGAAACCTAAAAGATTGGGGAAAACATTAAAGGCCAACAGAAAGCCACAAAATGAACTGTAAGCAGAAGTATGATAGAACACGAGAAGAAAAAAAAACAAGTACAGAATAAAAAGATAGATAGATGATGGTATATACCAGAAATACATAAAATTAAAAAAAATGACTCATGTAAATGTTGGTCCTTCAGAGGATGGGAATGGTCATTTAGTCAGAGGATATGGCGAAATGGCCGAGACATTGAATAGGTGTTATGTATCTGTCATCATGGTAATTGCTCGGAATTGCCAAAGAGACAGAGGTAGGTGAGGACCTTGGAAACAATCATTATTATGGAAGAGATAGTGTTGCACAAGCTAACGGAGCTGAGGGTAGGCAAGTCTCCGGGCCGTGATGAAATGCATTCCAGAGGTCTAGAAGAGATAGCAGGAGAAATAGTAAATGCAACTGTGGCAATTTGTTAAAATTTGCTGAACTCCAGGATTTTCCCAGCAGATTGGAAAACAGCAAATGTGACGCCACTGTTTAAAAAATGAGGTAAACAAAATATGGGAAATTATAGACCAGTTAGCATTTCCTGTGTAGTTGGGAAACTGCTTGAGTGTATTATCAAGGAAGAAATAGAAAAGCATTTAAATAGAAATCGCCCCATTGCGCAGACGCAGCATGGGTTCATGAAGAACAGGTCATGTTTAACAAGTCTTTAGGAAATCTATGGAGACAATACTAGCAATATGGACAACGAGGCCCCAGTGGCTATGGTGTACCTAGATTTCCAAAAGGTCTTCAACAAGTTGCCACACAAGAAGCTGCTGCATAAGAAAAAGGTGCATAGCATTACACGTAAATTATCAGCATCGAGGATTGCTGGACTAACAGGAAGCAAATTGTGATGTAAGGGAGTGACATTCTGGCTGGCAATCAATACCTAGTGATGTGCCTTAGGGATCGGTATTGGGGCCACAATTATTCTCAAGTGATACAGATGGTTTGGAGTTGGGGAGAACGTGTAGTGTGTCAAGGTTTTCAGATGACACGAAGATGCGTTTCATAGCAAAGCATGCAGAGGACTGTGAGACCTCGTGGATGAACACAGATACTTTGAGTGATTGGGTAAAGATCTGGCAGATGGAATACAATGTTGATAAATGTGATACCATTTTGTTGGGAGTTCCAGCGTAAAGGATTATTACTTGAATGGTAAAACGTTGCAGCATGCTGGTGTACAGAGGGACCTGCGTGTCCATGTGCATGAATAAAAGAAGGTTGGTCTGCAGGTCCAGCAATTACTGAGGAAAGCAAATAGAATGTTGCCCTTCATCGCTAAACGGATTGAGGTTAGAAACAGGGAGGTGATGTTTCAGCTGCCCAGGGTGCTGATGAGGCCACACCTGGAGTACTGTATGCAGTTTTGGTCTCCTCACTTCTGGAAGAGTATACTGGCACTGGACAGGGTGCAGAGGTGGTTTATTCGGGTGATTCCAGAGGTGACGGGGTTGGCTTATGAAGTGTTACTTTGTAGACTGGAACTATATTCATTGGAATTTAGAAGAATGAGGGGGTGACCTCATAGAAACCTATAAAATTATGCAGTGAGTATATAAGATAGAAGTAGAGAGGATGTTTCCACTGGCAGGTGAAGCTAGGACAAGAGGGAATGGCCTCAATATTAGAGGGAATAGATTTAGGGTTGAATTGAGAAGGAACCTCTTCATCGAGAGGTTTGTAATCTCTGGAATTCCCTGCCCATTCAAGTAATTAATACTACTTCAGGAAACGTTTTTAAACTAAGGTAGATACTTTTTGAACAATAAAGTAAATATATGGGGTTCGGTGAGAGCGCGGGAAGTAGATCAGAGACCACGAGTAGATCAGTCATGATCTTATTGAATGGCAGAGGACCAAACGGTCTACTCCTGCTCCTAGTACTTCTGCTCTTCTGTTCTTCTGTTCTTATTACAGGGCAGTGGCTAGTTGTCCCAGTTTCGCTCCTCTGCTTTGGTTTGTTTGGTCTGATTTCCGCAGTCTGGCTGTTTACTTAAAGCAGGCAGACAGTTGTGAAGCTACCTGACCCAGGAGAGCAGGTTCACGTTGTTCCCCCCTCTCTCTGACATCTCTCCTGTAAGAAGCTGAGTTTGATTTTTTTTTTCCTTTCGGTTTTGCCACGGGGCGTTCATGGGGATAATATCAAGTATTTGGAACACCATCATGAAGTTGGGATAAACTGATGGGTTTTCGGATAGCTTAGGTTATTCTGTGCTGTATCCTCTTCTGTTTGTCTCTCACTCAGTAATCTTGCAAATACATTCTGTTTTGTTAAAAACTAAGTGATTTGATCAGCTACATCACTCCTGGAATATCCGCCTTACACTTGCTTAAGTCAGCGAGCAAACGTTGGGTCTGTGCTAGATTAGACTTTTTTTTAGATTAGACTTACAATGTGGAAACAGGCCCTTTGGCCCAACAAGTCCACATCGACCCGCCGAAGCGAAACCCACCCATACCCCTACATTTACCCCTTACCTAACACTACGGGCAATTTAGCATGGCCAATTCACCTGACCCGCTCATCTTTGGACTGTGGGAGGAAACCGGAGCACCCGAAGGAAACCCACGCAGACACGGGGAGAACGTGCAAACTCCACACAGTCAGTCACCTGAGTCGGGAATTGAACCCGGGTCTCAGGTGCTGTGAGGCAGCAGTGCTAACCACTGTGCCACCGTGCCACCCTACTTCCTTGAAATGATTTGAGGGGTCTGTCCTGGCCCATAACAGTGTCTAACAGCGAGATCTAATATACTGGCATGGGTTGAGAATAGGAGAGCTGACAGGAAAAAATGCATCAGAATAAACCGTTCCATGTATTTTGCAGTAGAAAGCAATGACTAGCGGGATAATCCAGGAATTGATGTTTGGACCCCATCTATTCAGAAAACAGATCAAGCATTTGTTCATAGGTATTAAATGTAATCTTTCCAAATCTGCTGACGTTACCAAACTGAGATTGTGAGCGGGTGAGGAGGATGTAAAAAAGTTTCAAGTGATTGCGACAAGTGGAAGAATTGGTAAAATATGTGGCAGATGAAGAACAATGTGAATATACATAAAATTGAGAAATTTGGTTGGAAAAATAGACGAATAGGCTAGCATTTGAAAAGTAATTAATGTAAAGACGTTGCTGCATGAAGATACTTATGTATAACTTTCATTGAATTCTTCACCAAACTCCAATATCCATGCAGGGCAGTCAGTTCTGAAGCCAGACGTCAATACTGGGATTGATATTGGCACATTGACCAGTATGCATAGACCCACAAAGTGGGGAGCTCTATCATTGAAAAGGATCTCGATCTCTTTGTACACCAGTCACAGAAAGCAATACTGCTACAACAGAAAGCAGGAAGAAAGATAACTGGTGTGCTGACCTTCATTACCGGGGGATTTGA
The DNA here is from genome assembly GCF_020745735.1 of Hemiscyllium ocellatum. Classification (NCBI taxonomy): domain Eukaryota; kingdom Metazoa; phylum Chordata; class Chondrichthyes; order Orectolobiformes; family Hemiscylliidae; genus Hemiscyllium; species Hemiscyllium ocellatum. The sequence continues at coordinate 3,255,689 of NC_083454.1, forward strand.
GCCCAGATGTGTCTTAGGCAGCTACTCAGGGCGTTATTGAGCCCCCATCTCGAACATTGTGCAACATGTGTGCAGTATTCGTCTCCTTATCTAATAAAGGGCAAACCTGACATTGAGGGAGTGCAGGGAAGGATGACCAGACTAATGTCTGGGATGACAGGCTTGTTGTGGGAGCAAAGTTTGAGGCGACTGAGCCTGTATCCCATGGAGTTTAGAAAAATGGTGGAGGTCTCAGTGAAATACGTGAAACTCTGACAGGGTGAAACAGAGTTTCAGCAGGGATGGTAATTCCACTGGCTGGGACGTCTAAAACAAGGGTCACAGTATTAGGTACAGGCAAGCCACTCTGCATTGATATGACAATAAATGTCTGCACACACAGACTGATAAACCTGGGGAATTCTGTCCCACATAAGACTGTGGAAACTAAAGTACTGAATATAAATAAGGATATTTAGACGCTAAAGGGGTGAAATTGCAGCAGGAGGTTGGTGTGGAGATTCAGGATCAGCCATCGTTATATTGAATGTGAGAGCAAAATTGACGGACCAAAGTTCCTACTTCATATTTTTCTGATATATGATCACTTCAAAGGATATACAGTATATAGTGTTAGGGAATAGTTAATTGAAGAGATGTTTGGCCAAAACCTAGAGTGGGGAAGGCTCAATGTGTTGAAAGGCCTACTCATTTCGCGATGCTTCTGTGCAGTCTGTGGGAAAGCTCTGTTATTGTTGTCATAACCTCTCAGATGTAAGGAAGGAGGTCTCTGCAGTGTCTACAGGACTGTGCTTCCTAATTCCTTTTCCAATATAGAGGCTGGTGCCGGGTGTTATCTCATTTTTAGCTATTGAAACCTCGGAGAAGTTTGATATAACGGGCTTGCATGGCGGCTTCAGAGACCATTGAAGAGTTTGCCACATGTCTGTATATCCGGAGTCACTTTTTGGGTCGACCAGGAAAGTACGGGAGATTCACTTCCTGAATGTATATTGAGGAAGGAAATTTACATTGACAATGGACATGCGCTTCAAGGTCAATATTACTGTCACCAGATTTTAGATCTTGATATTTTATTAATTGTTTCTAACTTCCACCAGCTGCCAGAGAATTATTCTGGTCTAGATAAGTAATCCATTGACATTTCCGCAGCAACACCGTCTCCACATGGGTGCCGATCGGACACAGCACTGTGCACGTTATGTCTGTGCTGGTCGACAGCTCCGTCAAACAAATTCTTACCAATTCGATTATCGTGATGGGACTGAGGGGGAGGTAATTGATCAGATTGTAATTATTCTCCTCTTAGGGGACTGGACACTTTTGTGTAAATTTCCACATTGTCAGGGAGATGTCAGAGTTGGAGCTGGAATGAAACAGCCTCCACAGGGACACGGCTTGTTGTACAGCAGAAGTTTTTAGTTTTGTTGCAGGAACGGGGTCAGGGCCCATTCCCTTTGTCGCATCTACTGTGTTCAGCTGTTTCTTCATGTTACGTGCAGCGAATCGAATTGTTTGAAGTCTGGCATCTGCGATTCTGTGGGGATCATCCAAGCAACACTTCTGGCTGAGGATGGTAAATAACTGCATCCTTGTCTTTTACACTGATATACAGGAAGGTTCCATTTTTTTTTCGTGGAATGGCAAAGCAATAGCCGAGTGGTGTTACTGCAGACGTGTTAGTATAACAACCCCAGGAATGTTCTGGTGTTTCTGAGGTCGAACCCTGTTACGTACATGATCGAACTCCAATGCAATAAATGTTTGGGATTAAGAGTTTAATGATGACCATTAATCAATTACGGATTGTGGGAGAAATCGATTTGGTTCACTGATGTCCTTTAAGGAAGGAAGCTGCCATCCATACCTGCTCTGGCCCACATGTAACTCCAGACACACAACAATGTCATTGACTCTTAACAGTCCTCTGGGCAATAAATGCTGACCTAGTCAGCGATTCCCTAATCCCAGTGAATGTTGTTTTCAAATAATATTCGTGGAGTCCTTTTCTCTCGTCAGTTGTTCTTGGTTCAGCCCCATTTCTGACTGGATGTGGCAGGACTGCAGAGTTTCGATCTGATCTGTTTACTTTGTAATCATGTTGCCCTCTCTATCAGATATTACTCCTGCTGTTTGGAATGTAAGTACAGGAGTCAGTGTGACAGCTTTAAATGGATTGTCAACTTTTTCACGAAGTGGTGATGTGTGTATGGAATGAGCTGCCAGATGAGCTGTTAGATGCAAGTACAGTGACCACATTTAAAAGAAATTTGGACAAACATATGGATGGGAATCATTTAGAGACATGTGGACCAAATGCAATCAGATGGGACTAGTTTAGTTGAATAACCTGGTCAGCACGGACAGGTTAGATGAAATGTCTGTGTGCAATATGACCTTATGAATCTAGAAAGCGATGGAAAATGCAGGAAGTAGATGGAAAATGGATAAAAAGACGTGATATAAATAAATTGGCATGAAATATAAAAAAAGGATCACAAGATTTCTGTGTGTATATAAAAAAGTTGAAGATGAGTGTGTGACTTTTGGTAGAAAGAAAGTTAGGAAAGTATATTGGGGTCATTCGGAGGGTGTGACTGCAGAAGTGGCTCCAGGGAACAGGCAGATAATTTACACCAGTATTTGACATCAATCCTCACAGGGAAGGCACTGTAAGTATTTCAAAATCATCAAGAAAATGGGAATAGGAGGATTCTCGAACTGTCTCTTACAAAAGGTACAAGATTTTTAACAACAAATAAGACTAAGGATAGGCAGGTCAGCAGTAATTCATAATTGACTTTAAAAGAAGTGGTTACAGGGTGACTGGTGTCACTGTGTGAAATATTCCATCACTCTCTGGATTACTGAAGTGTTCCAGTGAAACTCGTGAAGCTCCAATCTGGCGCCTGTTTTCAAGGATGTAGCGAGACAGAAAGCAGTATTTAGCCTAACTATTATTGCTGGGAATCTGCGACAGTCTGTTATTAAGGAAGGAACTGCAGGGCATTTAGAAAAGCTCCAAGCAGAGTCAACATGGTTTTGTTAAAGGGAAACTATGTTTTGCCTTGTAAAATCATGCATTTTTTTTTCTGGAGGTTCTATGAAAATGGAACAAGCGGACTTAAGCAAAGGGGAACTGGTAGACATGACGGTTTCCAGATATTTTCCACAAGGTATCACAAAGTAAAGGTTCTTCCACCAGACAGAAATTCATAGTATGATGGATAATGTATTAACATGGGATGATGGATGGTTATCACACAGAAATTGGAGTCAGGATTCTTCAATCTTTATGATAAAGACATATCTACTGGAGTAGCAGCAATATCAATCCAATGGCTTCAGTTATTTTCATCCATAGTGAGAGCCTGATGGAGGGTGCTGAGTGCAATACTGAGGATGACACTGACAACAAAAAGGCAGCCTGTTATTTAATGAAGAGGAGTCCTAACAAAGGAACAGTAGAAAAGGGATTGGAGTGTTCCTGCGCATGAAACGTAAAGTCATCATGCTGATGCAGAAAGATTGGTACATTAAGCGGGTTTCTGGGATGAAAGGGTTGAATTATTGAGTACATCTAAAATGGTGAGGAAATTACTCATTGTGCTTGAAATGAATGAAGTTACTGAAATGGACAAGGTACAGAGGGGGCTTGACAAGGTATTTGTTGAGAATGTGGTTCCACACCTGGGCAGAGTGTCTGATCCCGGGACATTGATACAAAATAAGGGATATCGATTTCAAACTAAGAAGTAAAGAAATGCCATCTTTCAGATGACAGTGAACGTCTGGAATTCCAGAACCCACACAGTTTTAGAAGGTGGGTCACTGAATGTATTTATAGAGGGGGTGGATTGGTTTCGGACATACAAGCGTGTTGAGAGATACGAGGAGGTAGCAGGAAAGTGGAGTTGAGCCAGCCTGGATTCTACAAGCACATTTTCGAAACAAGACCTAACAATCGGAGTGACCTCGATCTGCTCCTTCTTAGCAGGTCCAAAAGGCTGAATTGAACATCAGAACACAAGGCTGAGGGAGACGAGTGGGCCATTCGCCCTTTGACACTACTCCACCAGTAAAGTAGGTTATGGTTCATCTCACCGTGCTCTCAGCTGCACTTTTCTCTCAATGCAACATTATCCCTGATTTACCTGTCTATGGAAAATCAGACGAAACCAGCCTCGATATAATATAAAGATTCAGCCATCACAAACTTCTGGGAAAGAGAATTCCCACTTGCCCACGTTATGAATTCTCCTCACTCCGGTTCTGACTGTGGTTGGAGGGTGCGACTGTTACCTTTTCTAGTACCACTCCTCCACTGTTTGCAACAAATTTAAATGTAACCAGGTTGGAGATATGGGCGATGATAAAGGTCTCAGACTGGGTCAGGTTCAGGATAGGAACAAGTCAGGCAGATTGCTTTATTCAGCCACAAATAAAGAATCGAAATAACGGAGCAGCATGGTAGATCTGTGGTTAGCACTGCTGCCTCATATCACCAAGGAGCTGGGTTCAATTGCAACCTTCAATTCTCCCCGCATCTGTGTGCGTTTCCTCCTGGTGATCCAGTTTCCTCCCACATTGCAAAGATGTGGAATTGGCCATGCTCAATTGCCCATAGTGCTTAGGGAGGTGTAGGTAAGGTAGTTTAATCATGGAAAATGCAGGATTGCTTGTTTAGGGTAGGGGGTAGGTCTGGGTGGGATGCCGTTCGGTGGGCCAGTGTGAACTCAATGGACAAAATGTCTTGCTTTCACACTGCAGAGGTTCTATAACAATGACAAGTTTGGACTAGACAAGCACCCAGTGGTTATCTACCTGATCCATGCTCCTCAAGGTCTTGCATATTTCAATAGGATCACCTCTCATTCTCAGAATAATCTATTAAAGCCTCCATAATATAAGCCCTTCATTACTGGAATACGTGAAGCGAAACAACTCTGAACTGCTTCCAATGTAATTGTATCCTTTCTCAGGTAAGGAGACAAAATAACAACCTCACACCCCAGATGAGGTCAATTATTATTTTCTCAGTGTTGTGAGACTTTGGAAATCTCTTCGCGCAGAGCATTGGAGGCAGAGATATTGAATAATTCTGAGGCACAGACAAAAGGTTCATAGATAACAATGGAGTCCGGGATTATTGCGCAGGAATGTTCAGTGTGGGGAAATTGCTGAAAGTGGTACAAAATGGCATGATCCAAAATACTCAGGGACGTAATGCAAAACAAATGGTAATGTAGGTAAATAAAATAAATGCAAAAGTGATAGAATAGAATTCCAAAGGACCATGGGGCTGCTCTGTCATGAGAGAGACAGAGAGACCACTTGTGGTGGTTTAACCTGAGGGTCAGCACACCTAAGGTGTTGGGGTAAAGTTGAGAGAGCGTCCTCTTCACGATAATCTCTGTCAGTGTTGGGAATTGAACCTGCGCTGGTGTCCTCCCTCTGCATCACAAACCACCCATCCAACCAAATATGTGGGAGACTGTGTAACTGTTACAGACCGAAACTGCCACAGACAAAGGACAATAGAAACGTTCATATCAAGGAAAAAAGGTACAATTCAATTAACAGTCAAGATAACGGCTGTACATGAAAATGTTCTTGGCTAGAAATTGTATTTTATAACGAGACAAGTGTTTGGAAGCTGTCTTTGGCTGAATAATATAAGATGATACAAGTGAAATAACCAGAATACTAATTGTTATTGGTTACTGATAACCATACAAGAGGTGTAGATTTTGGTCAGTCTCTGTAAAATGAGCTTAGTATTACATAAAAGTATACAACTGATGGAATATAATGTTTGGAGTGTCGGTACCAGTGGGAAATGCCCTCGAATAGGCGCTTGAAGATAACCAGGGTTAAATTGCCTGAATGTCGTCTGATCGGTGACAGGAACACATGGGGTTGTATCATTGAAAGTTCCGGCAACATGGAGATGAGAAAACCATCAAATAAACGGCAATCTTATTATATGCTAGAGCACATTTGATGGGTTGATTGGTCTCATGATGGATTTTAATTGGATGTGATGTGAAAAACATACAATCTGTACTCCTTCCCCTTATATGTTATAAACTGATGCATTGACATTTTCCTGAAAACCGAAATTACTTGAAAGTTTTTCTGGAACATCCCATAATCGACGTTCTCAAGAATATTCTATCACCGTGTGAGGGTATTGAAAAGGCGGGAGAGAGCGAAAGAGGAAAGGTGCTGCGTGCAGCAGTGAGAGTGATGGATCATGAGCCTTGATGGGAAGGTGCGATAACAGCAATACAGTGTTTATAGTGTGGGAGTAAAGTGGAGAGGGAGAGAGAGAGAGAGAAAGAGAGAGAGAGAGAGAGAAGGTGTTGCATGCAGCAGTTCGAGTGGTGAAGTATGAGCCTTGTTTGTGGGTAGATGCTATAACAGATTTCAAAGAATGTGCGGGCGCATAGAGAAGACAGTGACCCTTATTCTGACAGAATGGGGAAGGTTGTTGATGCCTGTCCTATATTGTTGGACATTTCTTCAGACCTCAGATCCTGTACTGAGCTGGGTGGTGAGCTCACACCACTGCGCAGGGCAGCTCCAAACTGAGAAAGCTCAACCGTTAGCCGATTGGCCTTTTAGAGATGGTACCAGTGCCAAGGATCACAGAATATCCATGGGGCATCCAAGCGATGGTGTTTACCTCCAGTCATGAAGGGTGGGAGAATTAGGCTGGCATTGAATGAGAGGGATACCAACGGGTGGGGCGGGTAGTTAATGATGTGAGTTCAATTAGGTAAAACCAGGAAATGAACTCGGCCTCAGGCAGATGATCCCTCAGTCACACTCAATGAAAATGGCACTGAGATAAATTATTGCTAGTTTCTGCCCAATGAGTTGAAGTATCTGCCGACCCCACTCCCAGTTACAAAGCTGAAGAAGAAATGCTTCCCCAAACTCTCCATCATCCGAACTCATTCCAATATCCTATTCCCCCTCATTCCTGGCTCAAGTTGCTCAATGCTGTCAAAATATCTTCATTTCAGCATTCTGAAAACTGTGATCTTCCTTGAAATTGTATTTCAATCTCCCTTTCCCTTTTTTACCCCAAAATATTTTGTTTGTTGATATTTAAACTGATTTCCTCGCCATCTCTCTCTGACAGTGATGTTCACACCCACAGCACCCTCTTGTCAGGGCACAATGGGCATATGGGGCCGTAAGTGGATGGGAGCTACACATCCTGTCACTTCCAAGCATGCGCTGCATGTTTCCTCACTCTTGACAGTGATCTAACACAGTGTAACTGAGCAATGTATTGGGGTGGTGAAAACAGCTGCTTTGACGGTAACTGCTCCAGGTTTACAGATCCATTCACTGCACAGCTCATCATACTGTACAGATGCCTTGTCCACGTCTATAGTGGAAGACACTGGTGTAGGCTGCATATTACCCCATGCTGGACAGACCGTTTCATCAGCGTTTCTGAATCAATGCATCGGGGTGTATTGTACTGCTCCACGTGTTGGACAGCTAGCTAGTGGACTGGAGAGACCTGTGCTATATTCCATCCTGGACTGATTGCTGGGTTGTACTGAACCTGGTTTGCACAGTGCTCCATGTTGAGCAGATATCTCGCCTGGGCTTATACGGTTTGAGCTGGATCTGTGAGGTGGATTAACTCTACGATATAATTCCTGATAGAACTATCACTCTTCCAGCATGGTGCATTCCGCTGTTAAATCCTGTGTTTCTGCAACATGTTGTTCATTATGTAGTGAGCCAATTAAAACGTGAATATCTGTCCTTTTTGTTATGAAACTGAGCAGGCATATCTCAGAATATGTGATGAAGTTAGTCGTGACTGGAACATTTTCTTATTGTAAAGATAAATGTGAGGTGCTGTGTTTCAGATGCAATTCGCTTGGTCAAAATATTCAACATTAAGCAAAACACAATTCATTCAATCACTGTCGACAAAACACACAAAAAATCAGAATAATACATTGTTTAACAACTAAACAATAACTGTTCCAATATGGTAACATCCTATAAACACACACTTGTCAAAAAATAAATTCAGGAAACAGCTTGTCTCACATGCAGTTCTCGAATCCAGGAGGAGAGAACATCAAAAGAGAGAGTGTAGCAGCTGGGATAGATTTCCAGCCTTCCAATCCTGCTGAGACCCCAACAATAAGTGGGGAAGGCTAAAACGAAGAATCCTGTTTCTGTGACAGCTTGACTGTCACTCCACAAGACCAGGCCGCAGCTGCAAGGATCACAAGGAATGGACTGTATTTACACTGTCTATGGTACTCTAGGAGCCTCTCAAAATGCTTAAACCCACCTAAGCCATTAAACGATGATAAGATAAATGTCAAAGTTAAACATAAATAAATGAAAACGAAAGGATGCAGCAGGCCTGGTTATCAGTCACAGCCGGCCTTGGGAGCCCAGCAATTCCGATCCTGCCAAAACATAGTAGGATCATCAAGCTAGTGAATAGAAAGCATCATCTCTCTGCCTCACCTCTAAATTTACAATTGGAGATTATGATATTAGCCCAATAGTCAGCGATGTCAAAATCCCAAACAGACCAAGTATTATTGAGACTTATAAGGATTGTAGTGAAAGGGTTAACTGGTGCTGTTTGGACATTGACTGTGATTGCTGTCAGTCTCCATGGATACGAACTGTGTCATTTGAGGGTTTCCCTCTTTTATTAGTAAGGGGCTTCCTTCAACCTGTTATTCCATAGTATCATCGGCAGCATCATCCTCAAGACAATAGTGCTCAGCAGCTACAGGCTGAGGGAGAGGAAGAGAATCTTCAAACAACAGACTGGAATGTTCCAACAAAGGATCAGAATCTGAGAACATTAGGCTGGAATGTTCCAACAATGGATCAGAATATGAGAACAATATACTGAAATGTTCCAACAATGGATCAGATTCTGAGAACATTAGACTCGAATGTTCCAACAATGGGTCAGAATCTGAGAGCATTAGCCTGGAATGTTCCAACGATGGGCGGTATTTTATCCTTGGGTCTATAGTTGCTTGCTCAGGATTAGGCATGGTTAGAGTTGAATAATTCCTCCACTATTATGCGTACTTTTTCCGTGTTATGTTAGCATGTTTTCCTGGAAGTGTGAATAAAGCCATTTTTTAACCAGTCTCAAAGGCATCTTCCGTCACTGAGAGAGTAGACCTATGTTCTCTCTGGAATTCAGAAGCTGGTGGGGAATGGCTAACTGTTTCAGAATGAGGGTGTTGTGGCTGTTGATAGGATTATGGACAATGTAACGCTGAGTAGAGGAATACCATGGAACAGTCCATCTGTGCAGTTCCTGCTCCATTTGTTTGTGATGTTGGAGCATCTCTGACACCTTCCTGTTCCTGTGTTAGTGACTTGAGAAGCTGAATGGCCTCTCCCTCCTGATCCTTTTTAAGTAACTCCAGGTGTGAAATAGTCACTTTCTGATCCAGTGTAGGTGATGCGTGGGAGTGAGCAGACTCCTTGTCTTCCTGTGAAACGGCAGGAGGGACTGAATGGGCTGTTCTTCTTGTCCAGTTGTTTAGATGTGCTGAATAACTTTCCCATATTTCGGTGAAGCCAGATTGAAGTACTGAGTGAACTTCTCCGTTTACTGTGGAATTGTGCAGTGTTGTTTCATGACAACAGTTTAACAGCACAGGCTTAAACGTTGTCTCAGTCTTGTTGCACATGGACACAGACTGCATCGGGAGGTCAGGGATGACCAAGCTTTTTGAATATTACGTAACATTGTAAGAAACAAACTCAATAAAATTTTAGATGAGACCAGCAAGTCTAGAAACAAGACAATTTGTTACGGACTTGCAAGTATGGGCTGCAACTGCACAATGCAATTGAGCAAATTAGACTTGGGTTAGTTTACAATTATACCCATGAGCTGAGTGAGATCACCTCTCCAGACTCCTAATTACCCAATCTCTCTAACTCGGCTATACAACTGCCCATCTTCGCTCCACCCTTATTACTTCCCCTTCCCCATGTTGGCAACCTTCCTCTCTGTTAGTGCTGACATGCACATTATTTTGTCGCCATACATCAACATACAGTTTTAAAATTTTGTATCAATACTGCTAGTACATTCCATTCTCTATCCACTTCATCAATTTTGTATCATTTTTGTACAACTCAGGTATTTTAGCTATCTTAATTTTTTTGACGAAAACTTATTTTCAAAGAGTTAACTTGCTTATATCATACTCCAGAATTAGTATTTAATTATCCATAACTATTTATTAAAAATAAAGGTAAAATTCCCTAAGTACCTGTAGAGTTAATAATTTTTTTTTTGCTGGGCCCCTTTACTTCATTTTTTTTTACATCTGCGAAAACAACTATTCTTTTCATTTCTAACAACTCCCCCATTTCTTTTATTTTACCATTCGTTGTTTTTGCAATTTTTATTTTCTGCCCTCTTTTCACCATAAGGTGTAGAGGTTCACAAACTTGCCATTTCTGCACTCTTAAGTCTGCCCTTTTCAAACTCTATGAGTAATCTATTACTCTCTCTTTCTTGTGTGTTTAATGTTGTCATGATCATCATTGACTGTTGACCTCCCAAGGACATCATCAAAATAGACATTAGCCACTTCAATACGTTCAATCCAATTAATAGTCCTACAATTATTAGTAAGACATAAATACCTAAATTAGCTCACCATTTTCCCCAACCGGTCACTCCCCAGTCACCCCATTCCCATCTCTCATCTTTTCGAAGTTTATTCTCAATTTCTTTTATATTCTTTATCTTTTCCTTTACTATTTCTGCCTTATCTTCCACTAGGGAAGTGGCGTCTGAGATGAAGGTGCAACATTCCTTACCAATTAGTGCACAGGTTCCCCCTTTTTTGGCCAATAGATAATCTAGAGCCATTCGATTCTTTAAAGCTGTTAATCATGTGGCAATCATTTCGGTAGTTATGGCCGATATTTGGGAATGAGTTTCTTCCATTTCATCGGAGGTATCATTAACTAATTTCTTAAGGGCAGCTGCCAGTTTATGTATCTCCCCCCCACCCCCCGCCCACCCCCCCCCCCCGCCCTTGCAGTGCCGTAGCTTGGGAATAATGTCCAAATCGACGGTCAGAGACCTCTCAGGTCTTACGTTTTACTCCCCCTTCATTTCTCAGGTTGTGGACTGGAGACACCTGTGCTATATTCCATCCTGGATTAATTGCTGGGTTGTACTGAACCTGGTTTACATAGTGCTCCATGTTGAGCAGATATCTCGTCAGGGCTGAACCATAAGAAGGTAGCTGGGTTTAGACAGGTGTCTGTTACTAATACAAGGTCATCTTTTTCCATCAGAATGGCTTTGCATTTTAAAATTCGCAGATCTGTTAACCATCTTCCTGCCTTTTTGTTTAACACAGTTCTGACTTGATGGGGGGGTACTAACTACTAGTGTTCCTCCAATATTGAGCTTCAGACTTTCTTCTTCCAACATGGCAGTCGCTAGTCCTGTCTGTATACATTCAGGCCATCCACTTGAAACTGGGTCCAAAACTTTGGACAGGAAAGCAAGAGGCTTTCTATTTCCTCCTCCTTTCTGAGTGGCCACTACTAAGGCTGCTCCATCATTTACTGTTCCAAAAAGGTGAAATAGTGTCTCTAGTGAGGGAAGGGCCAAAACTGGGGCTTGGATTAAAGTACGATTTAACTAGCGTATTGTTTTCTTTTTCTTCTTCTGTCCAGTGCAATTTTTCATGTTCGGACTCAGTCAATTTATAAAAAGCCCCTTTGTTTTCTGATTGCATGACTCTACCTATAATCTGCAATAGCCCATTAACCCTAGAAACTTCCGTAACTCTCGGTTGGTTTCCGCGAGGGGCAACTCTACTATCCCTTGAATTCTGTGGGTTAATGCATCTAGTTCCTTTGCTAATAAGGTGTCCTTCGTATTTCACTTCTTTTTCTGCATATTGCAATTTACTCCTAGTTACTCTTAACCCCTGTTGTCCGAGGAAATTAAACAACCCATTGGTAGCTGAGCTTTCATCATTTCTATTTTGTCCTGACACAAGTAGATCGTCTACCTATTGCAACCGTGACGTTCCCCGAGGCATTTTATGTTGTTCCAGGACTTGTTCCAGTACTTGCCCAAATACATTAGGTGATTCTGTGAATCCCTGGGGAAGTACCGTCCATCAGAATTGTTGTTTTCTGCCAGTGTATAGGTTTTCCCATTCAAAAGGAAAGATATCACGACTCTCCAGGGTTAAAAGACAAGCCCAGAATGCATTTTATAAACCTATCACACTAAACCAACAATGGTATCTTACTAAAAAGGGTATGTGGATTAGACACCACTGGATGGGCGTGTTTGAACTTGATGGTTTACTGATCTGAGACCATGTACGAGTCTGTAAGTCCCATCTGGTTTCCCAACTGGTAGTATTGGAGTATTATAGGGTGACATACATGGTTCCATTTTCTCTTTTAAATGACCTAACTACACTACTGGTCAGCAGTGCATTAATATACTCGATTTCCCCATTACCAACGGGTACTTCTCTAAGGGGATATATTTGTGCCGATGCCTCACCTATGTCCCCCCTTCCCTTCTTTTTACTACTGATCTCGTTCTAATCGGACTCAAGGGAAGGTTTTCCCCCAGACCTTTTTCAGGTTCTTGTACGGGAGGGGGTTCTGTGGGAGAGGGGAGCGACGAACCATCATGATCATTGTTATATGGGGGAGGGGGTAAACTTGACAAAAGATCCCAGCGGGTATTTTTTGTTTCATCTTCGCCTTCTTCCATTTTTGAATTTTTCAGAATTAAAATTTTTGGGCTCTCTATCCAACAGGCGACGTAGTCAGATTCTTTATAGGAGCACTTATGTTTCCCATTAATATTTATATATATATATAAATAAATCTTGACATAACCAATCCTCGTTTGACCCGTATTTAGGCCAAAATACATTTGGGGCTTTAATGCTTTCCTTAGTCCACTCAAAACAACATCCGAGGATTGTTTTTCCAATCTCTTAGCATTTTTCCTAAAGGACTGTCCATTGGGATCTAGTCTTCAGATGTCTCTCTCATGTCTCTTTCTACAACTAAATTGCTATTCTTATTTCCCGTTTTAATACTCGGCCATTTCTTTATATAATTTTAATTAACCTCTCTGAGGTCCGGTGTTATGTTCTTCTACTTCAGGGTCCTGACATTTGCATGGGGGATTTCCCCTCTAAACAACAGGTCTAAGGCTGGGTGATCGAATCAGGTAGACACCTTACTCATTAAGTTAATCTAACCAGTTAAAGACCTTTATTCTTTTTTTAAGTTTCCAATTTCCCATACTCTCGTACGGAACGGAACACCAAAGTAATACTTAAATGTTAATTTTAATACCTTGGTCTGTGCACAAGAGTTACCTGGTCGAATGCGCACCTCGTTCCGCGGCAATAACAGACAGCAAAAAACATTGTCAATCTAAGTCACCCGAAATTTACCTTTACTCGGGTGTTATGTACACAATAGTAACCCGACCGAACCGCCACGTCTTAGAGCCCTTAGTGCCCTTCGCACCGTGGCGAAACAGCAAGTAATGTTGCAAATCCCGGCCGCCTGCTAATGCAGACCAACCCACCATGTCCCAGCGCACCTCTGACAATGCCATAACAGGAATTACTGCTGCAAATCCGGGCCGCCCGAGAATGCGGGCTAATAACAAATGTTGCTGCAAATCTCGATCATTGTTGTGTACATAAGAGTTACGCGACAAACCACCACATCTCAGCGCACCAAGAACCCCGCCGTAACAGCAATTACTGCTGCAAATCCCGGCTGCCCGCGAATGCGGGTCTTAAGTCCATATCAGTTACCCAACCAACCCGCCATGTCTCAGTACGCCTTGCTCGTGGCAAAGATTGACAACAAAACAAAACCTGCTGCCTACCCCGGTCGCCTGGATAATACTTATTTAAGATCTTTTTCTTACCCGGGTCTTGTGCACAAGAGTTACCAGACCGAACCCGCCGTGTCGCGACTGCACGTCTTGTTTCCAGGGTCCCTCAGTCCGATCTTGCTCACCCAAGCCACCGCAACAATGGGGGAAAGTAGAGACCGCCGAAATCAGCGAGGTGCACCTTCTCCGATCTTTCTGAAATTGCCGAGCGACCGGAGCTTGGGATGCCGGACGAGCACCGAAATCTGTTAGAAACAAACTCAATAAAATTTTAGACGAGGCCAACAAATCTTGACACAAGACAATTTATTATACGATATTGCAAGAAAGAACACAAATTCCAGAGAGCAATTGATGCACATTAGACCTGGGTTAGTTTACAATTATACCTTTGAGCTGAGGGAGCTCACCTCTCCAGACTCCTAATACCCAATCTCTCTTACCAGGCTACATAACTGCCCATCTTCGCTCCAGCCATGCTACTTCCCCTTCTCCATGTTGGCAACCTTCCTGCCTGTTAGTGCTGGCATTTACATTATTTTGTCAAGATATAGTTGGACGTTTTGTATAAATTCTGCTGTTACATTCCATTCCCTGTACACTTCATCAATTTTGTAACAATTTTTGTCCAGCTCAGGCATTTTAGTTATCTCAGTTTTTTTGCTGAAAACTTATTTTAAAAGAATTTACCATCTTATATTATACTCCAGAATTAGTATTTAATTTAACCATAATGAAAAGTAAAGATACACTTGCCTAGGTACTTGCAGAGTCCATGTTTTTATATCTGCAAAAACAACACTTCTTGTCACTTCTAACATTCCCCTCCTTCGGTGTACCATTTAGCCTCACACCAGTTTTAGCACTATGCTGATGCTCACCATGAATTAAACTGGATTAATTCTGGAACATTCCAGGCAGTATTGAGTAACATATCCATCATCACAGAAGTGCAGTCCTCCGATGTATTCACTGGTTGACAGAAGTCACCTGTCTGCTGAGAGCAACATATTGAGTCCGTCTCCCTGAGGAAGGAACAGAAACAAACTTCCCGAAACACGAGGGAAAGAGTGACTGGTTAAAATGAGGAACAGCAGGAAATTAGAATTAATAAAAGGTGTGTTTTTGAAAATCTCATTGATAGAAGGTCGGTATGTTGCTGCATCAGATGAGCTACATCCCACAGTAGTGCGGAGGTAGCAGTAGAGTGAATGAAAGAATTACTGATTATTCTTCAAAGCTTCCTGCAGACTGGAAAGCAACTATAGTAAATCTAAGTATTTAAAACACGACGCAGAGCTCAAACAGGAAAATAAATTGTAGTTAACTTGATATCAGCTGTGAGAAAAACATTGGAACCTTTTGTGAGGAATGTGACAACTAGACACTTGGAAAATAATGACATAATTTGTTACCGTCAATCTAGATTCAGAAAAGGGAAATGATCTTTGATAAACCTGCTCGATTTTGTGGAGGTTTTGGGTTGTGACATCGATAATTGAGAATCAGTGGGAGTGGAGTATTTGCATTTTCATCAGACGTTGACATGGTTGAATACAGGTGAGTACAGAAAGTTAGAGCCCATGGGTAGGTAGGGGTGGAATACGCCGAATGTCTTAAAAGTTGGATAATCGAGAGAATGAAGAGAGTTGTGTTTTTATCTGGAGTGAAGGCTTTGGAGTATCAGAAGGATCAGAAGAAATAAAATGTTTCAGATGGGAACAACAAATATCATCATTTACATTTATGTTCATTAAATAGTGAGAGGTTGGGAAGTGCTGTTGTTGAAACACACCTGGATGTGCTTGGTCATAAATGAATGACAGAATGGTTACTCAGCAGGAAGTAAATGATATGTGGCTCTTCATGTAATATGATTAAACTACCACAGTAAATGCATCTTTCCCAATGGTATTGTTATGTTTAGAGACTATTTAGGCTATTGTGTACAGGTTGGAAATGCTTTATAAATAATGATCTTGTGAGCGATACAGTCCGAAGGGATTTCACAAGACTAAACCCTGGCATGGTTTACCATGAGGAGAAAGTGAAGAATCTTGTGTTTAATATGTAGCACTGTGACGGAATAAGAAGTTGAAACTTGATGGTTATAGTTGGACACTCTTTATGTCCCAAGCAACTGAATCGGGTGAAGATTCCATCCTTCTCATTGGATGCTTGTTTCCCGGGAGTTTCCGTGCCTATGCAGAGTCCCATGTCTATTGACAGATATGTACAGACTCTGAGTGGATTTTACTGTACAGATGTTGTGTGACCCTGCACTGAATGTTACACTGACAGCAGCTGCAATATCTTCATTCTGAAACAGATGGCCATTCCCCACCAACTTCTGACCTCCATAAAGACCATGGGTCTAACTTCCTGGAATGGACAACACTTTGATGAATGGGTAAAAATGTTGTCTTCATTCCCACTGTCAGAAACCACGTTAAAATAACACATATGTGCTATGAGTAATGAAGCAATGTGGAACAAGTTAGAGCAGTCTATCTGTGCAGCCAATTCACCATTTGTTTGTGATATTGGAGCATCTCTGACACCTTCCCCTTCCTGTGTCAGTGGCTGAAGAAACTGAATGACCACTTCCTGTAGCTTTGTAAATGGCTCCAGATGTGAAATGATCTCTTTCTGATCCCATGTAAATGATGCATGGGAGTAAGCGGTCTCCGTGTCTTCCTATGGAATAGGCAGTAGGGACTGATTGGGATACCCCTCTACTTGCCCAGTAGGTCTGATGGGCTGAATGATTTCCCCATATTCTTGTGAACACAGATTGAGATACTGAATGAGCTTTTTTCTTTTTCTAGTGGAAGTGCGTTTTGTCTGTTACGTGAATGTTATCCAGACTTTAACAGCACAAGTCTGAATGTTGTCTTCGTCTTGTCGCACATGGACACTGATGGCTTCAGAATCTGAATGCTGATTTTTTTTTTCTGAACATTGTGTAGTCTTCAGTGAATATCCCCACTTCGGATCGTTGTGAACTCAATGGACTGAATGATCTGCTTCCACACTGCAGGGATTCCCCACAGGCCAACTGCAGATGCCTGGGCTGAGGGAGATATCTTGAGAATCTCCTGCAGCGATACCCACAGCTGAGATGATTGATGCCCACCAATAATAATCATCTTCCCTTGTGCTGTGAATAACTCCGAGCAGTGGAGAGGTCATAATCGATTCTCATTTTTGCGATTTTGCTCAGGCTCCTTGATGCCATCCACAGACTAATACTGCCTTGAGTAGGGCCAGTCTCTCTTACCTGACACCTTTTGTTCCCTCTTTTGTTCATATCAATAGGTCATGGTGTAGAAGTAGAGAGTGGTTTCTTCAAACAGAAAGACGTGATTGTCGAGAATTTTCTTACTCAGAGTGTTAAGGGAGCTCGATCACTGAAAGGGACCAGTGGTGTCCTGCAGGGATCGGTTGTGGGACCGCTGCTTGTTGTGATTTTGATAAATGACTTAGATGAAGAAGCGGAAGGGTGGGTTAGTAAGTTTGATGATGGCGCGAAGGTTGTTGAGCAGTACATAGTGTGGAGGCCTGTTGTCGGTTGCAATGGGGCATTCACAGGATGAAGAACTGGGCTGAGAAGTGGCAGATAGAGTTCAACCTGGAAAAGTGTGAAGTGATTCTCTTTGCCAGTTCGAATGTGAATGCAGAATACAGTGTTAAAGGCAGGATTGTTGGTAGTGTGGAGGAACAGATGGATCTTGGTGTCCATGTCCATGGATCCCTTAAGTTTGCTACCAAATTTTGATAGGGTTGTTAAGAAGGATGTAGTACTTTAGTTTTGATTAGCAGGAGATTGAGTTTAAGAGCCACGAGGTTTTGCTGCAGCTCTATATCGTCTTGGCTAGACCACACTTGGAATATTGTGCTCAGTTCTGGTCACCTCATTCTAGGAAACATGAGGAAGCTTTAGAGAGTGTGCTGAAGGAACTTGCCAGGATGCTGACTGGACTGGAGATCAGGTCTTATGAAGAATGTTTGAGGGAGTTAGGGCCTTTCTCATTGGAGTGAAGCACAAAGAGAGTTGGTTGGATACAGGTGTACAAGATGATGAGAGGCATTGACAGAGTGAATAGCCAGATACCTTTTCCCCCAGCAGAAATCTCTCTAACGAGGGAAAGAGGGTACATAATTTTAAGTTGATTGGAGGGCGGTTTCGTGGAGATGTCAAAGGTCGGTTCATTACAAAGAGAGTGTTGAGTGCGTGGAATACATTGCCAGCAATGTCAGTCCAGTCAGATATCTGAGGGACATTTAAGAGATGCGTGGATAGGCACATGAAAGATAATGCATGAAAGTATGTCTTAGAGAAGGATAAAAGATCTGCACAACATCGAGGACCGAAGGGCCTGTATTTGCTGGAATATCGTATATTCTCTGTTCTACGAAAGTATTTAAAGTGGCTTTAAATGGATTTTGACCTGTCAGAGAGTTGAGTGCTATGAATAATTAGGCATGAAAGAGGACTTGAGACCGAGACAAGATCAGCCATGATCTTACTGAAGGACAAGGCAATCTTGAGGGGTGGGGGTAGGGAGCCCCGACTTACTTATGTTTCTATGTTCTCACAATCTATTATTGGAAAGTTACAGGGTGTTATTTTCCTGGAAGTTTGTTATTAAATGTTATAGTCAGGGAGTCCAGAGGATTTTCTGAGCCATCTCTGGGTGATGTGTCAGAGCTGTATTCAAAGTAAACCTGGTTCGATAACGTGACCAACAAATGGAGCACATTTGCAGAATGGGGAATCTCTATAAAGAGAGATCAGGGGTCTCTTTGATACCAAGTGTGGGTTTTCAATTTACATTTTTCAAATCACCTAAACCGTGTGAAAAAGTATTGAGGGACTGAATAGTCTCCTCTGTTTCTGTGCACGAGGTGATACAGTATGTGGCCTCCCATTGCTCTTGTCTAGAAGGTTTCAGGGGCTGAATGGAACACAGAAACATGGGATTAAGGAACAGTACTAGATCATTTCACACTGTGAGCCTTCTCCACCAGGCACTAAGATTGTGGCTGATCAGGTTGAGGTCTCAGCCCTACTTGCCTGTCTGTATCCAATTATCCATGACTCACTTCATGGACAAAAACTTAACTAATACATCTTTGAAAAATTGTAAACAAAGCAGCACAGTAATCTTGAAGAGAATTTCCACTCGAAAGGACTTTAGAACTTTTCCTAATTCATTTATCGAATCAGAGAGTCAAACACCATGGAAACCAACACCTGTATCCAAATCGTCCATGCTGACCAGACATCCTAATCTGATCTAGTTCCATTTGCCAGCATTTTGCTAA